>NC_081206.1:24364063-24664063 GCF_902713425.1 Acipenser ruthenus
CACAAAATGCACATTTTAAATGTTCAAAACCCCAAGGCATGCTTATTGCAGTAACTGTTGATAACTGTTTTTTTTTTAAATAATTTGTAATCATAAAAAAAGAAATAATGGTGACAGAACCTTGTCAAACATAAACGTACAGTAACAGTTTTTACAATGGTCAAAGTTTACCAACATTTAAAGCATGATAGAGGGTAAGTTGGATGGATGCATTTTCTTTAAAAAAAAAAAAAAAATCCAATCTGGTCCTCATTCAGAGACTATACAGCCAGGCATAAACCAGTTATGTACCGTTTTTAAGTATACAGAAACTGCACACATTGACTCATTGCTATACAGTGTATATATAGTATGTCAAAGTCATTGTAGCTTGTACCAGATATGTTAAAACTAAATGTTTGTGAAGGGGAAAATGAATGAGAGTTACAGTTTACCCTGATTTGACATTACAGGGGGTCTTTGTTCACAGAGCAAAGCTAACCTGAGTGTGTCCCAGAAGGTGAGCTGAGCCTAGTAATGCTGTTCACTGCTGCATCTGCCACAGCTCTTACCTGATCTCTTTGCCAAAGATTTTGTTGCGAGTCCCCAGGAGCAATTTGCAATTGCCAGATCATTTATGGTTTGGTACTTGCTGTCTGGAAACTAACTGCTTGTCTCACCCCTGATTCTGTTCTTGCAGTTGAACTATCTTAAAAACTAAATAAAAATAATAATAATTACGAATCTACTAGAAATGTTAATGTTGCATCGGATTTGGGTTATCCTGGGTCAAATAAAGACATTTATACTGAGTATCCATAGTACATGCAGTACAGTCCATTTGCCCTAATCTGCTGCATCTAGCACACTATTAGGACCAGCCTTTAAAAGTAAGAGGACAACGGGAAACATTATAGAGATGTATTTCTTTATTTATTTTAAACCATGCAGCTGGATTGCTGCGGTTGGTTTTGTGGTTACTCTGCTGACGTACAGCTTTGCTTATGCTGTCTATTTGCCAGCATTAACCAAAGCCAAGCAGTCATTAAGTATGTAAGCTCTGCCAAAGTTTGAAATACCAGAAAATAGCACCATTTACTATGCAGTGCAATTATTTTCGTGGGAAATTACATGTTGGGTCGCTGTTGTGATAACATGTACATGTACTCTTTCCTGAGATAGTGGAAAGCTACAGTGAGGCATTGAGGTTTGAAGACAGCATTTAATATTTATGACATGATTTGCAGTGAAAGAGTGATAAGCAGCAGTTCAATATTAAATTCAGCTTTTTTTTCCAAAAAAGCTCTCATATATTCATCAAATTACTGATTTTCATGAAAAAAGGATACTGCTATTAAAACATAAGGTCTTGTGAGAATGCAGCAAGCTTTTGCATATTGACTTCTATAATACTAACACTCTGATTGCACTATGCAGATAAACTGCATTCTAACTACAGATAGTGACCACTGAAATGAAGTAAGCACACCATGAGGTAATATTATGGCAAGGAGTTGAACCTGTTGACTTTGTATGTCATCTGCTACTGTATGTGGTATATAAGGCCTACAGTTGTTAGCTGTTATCTGATTAGTTGTGTTTGGAGATGATTGACTATGCACACGATGCAGTTGTAGTCTGACATACCCACTACCTTGTTCTTTTCACACTACTAACTTATTGCTAACTACTCTAGACCCTGTATACTGTGCATTTAATAGGTGTGATCACCATTGCTTCAAGGTGTGGCCACACCCTTTATGCTGTTACATGTTCTAATTTACTCCCATTGAATTACAAATGTTATATTAAACAGGGTCTGCCCCGGAGTGAGGGACAAAGCCTGCTTAGATATCCAGGTTCAGTGTGCTTTCTGGCCAGTGAGCAGGGACTAATAGCTGAGGGTGAGCATGCAAGACATCCACTCTAGTTTTACTTGGCAGGTGTTAGGAAGTTAAAACAAGATGTCTGGGAGGAAAACAGGCTGTATGTTGCAGTAGTTTAATCTGTTTCATTTTGTTCCATACTGATACTGTGTGTGTCGTGTTTGATCACGAGCATTTTTTAAAAGGTTCAGTCTGGGTTGGTACAGCTGGTCCCATGCAGCTTGTAGTACTGCATGGGACACCACACACTCTATTGAAGCCTTCAGCTTTTCTACTTTGATCTCGCCCTCCATTAAACTGCATGCATTATGGGAATTGCATTAACAAATTTATGAGATTTGTACATTTATTTATCAAGCAGTTGGAACTCCATAGGGGTTGCTGGGCCACCTCCTTAAAATCTTCTGAGTTTGATCTTCAGATGAGTTTCAGCCCCTGTGTACGATAGAAGCTGTGAATTTCTATATTAAGATATGTTGAGCCAGATACTGTACAATCAAGGCCACGAAGGCATACAGCATGTGTACAGAAAAGGTTATTATGGTATTGCGAGACTAAAGGTACACTAGCATTTGCTAAAATTAATTATGGATCCTTTTGTGCTTACAGTATGAATTCAGCTGCCCAAGATAAGTGATTCTCACACATAGATTGCATTGCTATTTAGCTAAAGAGTTCATTTTTAATGTTTGGTAACTGGGCAAATATGCTATTATTATTATACTAAATGTGTAGCTACTGTAGCTGTAGAAGAAATATGTGCTAGCCTATAGTTTTTGACAATTTGCAATGGTTATTTAAAACACTCTTTGAAGAGAATTTAATTACACTAGAAACTGTTTTGAAGCAATGAAATGCCACAACAGCAATTACCGTGAGCTGTGTAAATAACCTGGTATGAAGGCTACAGTGCAACACACTGCTGTTTCTTTGCTGTACTGAGTGGATTTGGGGCTTTGGTAATGTTAGGATGCAGGAGGAGGATGAGGAGGCGTCCTTATGCATCAGAGTGAATTTATTAAGCTTATAGCACTTTCTTTGACAAGCATGGAATGGAATGGCATAGTTACAGAAAATGAGTGGAATGCATTATGTAACACTGACTATTCAATATTGAAACGGTTCCACCTCCTATAAAATGACAAGACCAATTGATGCATCTGTGGATCTGTCCATATTCCTCACCAGCAGTAAGGTCAAGGCAGTAAGGGATCAGAAGTATTTTATTTAGATTCATCCCCACCTGAAGAGTGGTTGCTAAGCTTGTAACTATGGTAGGTGGCAGTTTCCTCTCTGCCTCTATTCAAAATCAACCTGAGCAAGCTTGAAAAGCTAGTTTATTGAACCATATTAGCTGCCCAGAAGTCCATCTGCTTCTACACCCTCTTTTCTCGTATCTGTTGTCTAATGTCCTCATTTCTCTTTTCATATATAATACCCTGTAACATAACAGCAAACCTGAAGTGCCCATCCTTGGATACGTCACACTGCATACTTCACTGGTCCTGCTGTCAGTCTTTGGCAGAATGCTCAGGCCGCAGCAGTCTCCTAGCTGGGTCTGACAGTGAGATTGCAGCAGGAGGTGAAAACAATGCACAATCCAGCCCCGGATCCTAAGCATGTCATGTTGAAAAGGCTGCGACTACATTTGCCAAGTGGTACTAAAAGCAAAGCCCCAGGGTCCAGCAGTTAACCCAGGATAACATATTAAAATTTTAAAAAAAAACAGTGTTGTGCATTTTGCCAGAATTGAACACGCTTTTGAGCACTGTCCAGTCATCTGAAGACTGTTAGCAGAGCAACTGCAGTCAGACAAAAGCAACATTTTATTTATAACACAAGCTTAAGAGTAATAACCAGAAGCGTTATTGCCTAATTGTACACCCTTTTTAATGTACCTTTTCTTTGCATTTGTTTCTCATTTCCTAGTAATTCAGTTTTTATTGTCAATTAAAGTCATTTCAGCATTGTGTAGCACGCTTTTAATTTTTGCATTTTAGGTTAATTCTGTAGTAATACTAGTCATTTAAGCTGCCTACAGTTGGTGTGAATGGAGTTTTACTTCCATTGATGCTACCATATATAAGCAATTTAGGAGACAAGGATAATAAATACTTCTATCTGCTTTAGGCTGAACTGTAACTGTACCCACAAGGCCAGAGTGCTCCTAACGACCAAATGAATTCTATGTTTGCCTACTGTATTAGATTCCAAAAACATGGATTTTGTATGCTTTAAAGTGTCATGGTGATAAAGTTTTTAAACGCTGGTGATACAGAAATGTGATTTTGTTTTATTATTACATGCTATATAAGCCTATGAAAATAGGAAGGCCTGTATTTTAAAGTAATGTAACATAATAGGAGATTTGAAATGCTGAAACATTTATTAAAACGGCTATTTGTAAATGAATCAGTTTTTTTTTATTCATGCCTACAACATTATTACAGTGATGCCCCAGGTTATGCTCCTATTGTAACTTCTTGCAGACATCTTCATGGTGCCATTTCTATCCATAGGCTATGATCAAGACATGATTTGATAGCTGGTTGTAGAGATGATTCTAACAGTGCATATTTTTAGTACAAGAGCTACCAGCAACACAAAATACAGGGAAATGGGAGGTCTCAGATGAATATGTGTTAGCATGTTTTATTAAAAGGTTGTCAACAAAATGAGCAAGGAGGCTTGTTCAGGACCTTTAGGCTAGTTGTATTATGCTGAGCCAGATAATCAAAAAGTTTGCAATTACATGTAATATTTGCTGACAGCGTCTTTCAATGTACACAGGCCTGTGCCATTGTCAGTGCATAATGTGAGAATATTAAAGCATTGATATTAAAAGTACAGTGTATTTGTTGAACCCCTATGGAGCGAAGTGAGACAGCAAAAGTGTCTGAATTTCATTTCAACAGCCACTTGAGGGCATTTTAGAGAGTTATTCATTTACAATGTATGATATAATATTGATAATGCAACATCATTAGGCTTTTAAAGAGGACTTAAGTTTACTTTTCATTGTTTAACTGGTGTGTGATCAAAGAGTCTTCACTTGACAGTGGTAGAAAAATTCAGAATTCCTTTGAAGGTGGACTAGAATTATTATTTATTTAACCTCTTGGGTATAAAAAGATGCAGTAGAGCTTGGAGTCTTGATTTTCAAAATGCTGAATGTAAAGACAAAGGGCCAAGACATCCAGGAACTTAATAAATGCTACATCACACTTAAGGTAATAACCATAACCTGGTTAATAAAACTTCCATTCAAGCAGCCGACTGATTTTAATATTTAAACAGTGGAGAGCTTTCTGTTCTAGCCAACCTCCCTGTTGGGCACTCTTCGTAGAGTTATATGGCAATTTTGTGTGTGTTTCTTTCTTTTTTAACTTTTCTGCATAATCCTGTCATCCTGTAATGACGTAAGCCTCTCGGTTGGTTGCCATGGTTACCAAGTCTCTTGTTCCTTTCACGTTCAGTGTACCAGCATTCTCCATATCCTTTAGGCCTTCCAGCTTAGGTTCATTGCTTGCATAGTAGAATACCTCGCTGAGGTTGGACATTGTTCCCTAGCCATTAAGCTGCACACATGAGTGCTCTCCTCATCACTCAGCAGACAGTGGTTCAAAAGTGTTTGAAAAGAAGCCTTTTGGAGGAAGATAGGATCCTCCAGAATACTTTCAGCCTGAAGAAGAATGTTATGAAAGTTGATGCTTGCATCATCTTCCAAAATAATTTAATGTATATAAATACTGGTATATAAATGAAGGGAATACATTCTGCTAAACAAATTGCTTCTTTGATAACAAGCTTGGGTGTACTTTTTTCTGAGGAAGCACAAGTTTTCTTTTATTGTTTATTAATGATTTAAGCAGAAGAAACTCCGGAATGTTCCTGGGTTAATGATATATATTGGATAAAGGCATCTAACATCAAACATTTTGTCATGAGAAACAATTCTCTGGTGTATTTACTACATTCTTTTTAACTGGTAGTAATAATTGTCTCCATTTTGTAAACAAATTCAGCCATGCATAAAATTAAAAAGGGCAATCAAAAGCAGTTTATTTTTAAACTTATTTTGACGTTCCTTTGCTTGATGTTTATATCTAAGCATTACAAAAGAAGCCTCTAGTGTACAAAATAGCAATCACATTAGGAAGTTTTAAAAGTTGACTAATAACTTGGCCACAGCATTTGTTTACAGAATGATTGACAAGCTTTGTGGACCTGATGTTTTTCCTAAACCACATCATTTAGTAAATCAAAGATGCTAGCAGTGATTTTCAAACATTATCCTTGAGAGCTTTAAACAGGTCCAGATTTGTTCCAACTGGGTTCTAAATATCCATCTAACTGTGTATTATTTACATAGCCTAAAATCTCTTAAAGCTACTGAGACTTTAAATACCAGTAATCTGGACTAAATTATTAAATCCTTCTTGAGGACCTGTGTGTTCTTTGCAGCACACACAAACCTGCTTCCCTTATTTAAAAACACTCAAAATGAGGAGCAGCATAGAAAATTGCACACTGCTAATGAACCTCTGATATTAAATGACAGAAAAAACCTCATCAGTCAGTCCTGAGCTTCAGTACTCGGCAAAGACAGACATTGGTGTTGGGTTTGATTCAAGGATCTGGTATTCATACATATATAGAATCGATGCCCATACTTATTAAACTCTTAGTAGCACAGTAGAGTGCAGTCATTACTTTGGCCTATGCAGCAGGGCCAGAATAAATGTGTCAGGTTTCATTCATGTGTTTTGTGAAATAAACATGCATAAATGTGCCTGCCAGTACAACAAATACTAAAGTAATGTGCCTTTTTAGGTCTATAAATTGATCAAAACCTCACACTGATCTAAAAGAATTCATGAAGAGATGTTATATTAGTCATGTTATATGGAAAATACACACAGCGCTCCTTACACACTCTCATTATATCCCATGGTATTATGTCAAGCATCATTAAAATCACAGAACCCAAAGACACAGTATAATGATGCAAGATGTAGTAGCTCTTGACTGCCAGTAATGAAATGCATACAAGATGGATGCAGGTTTATATGTAGGATAACCACATCAGAACAATCTGATTTCTTAAAAAAGAAAGGGGGAAAAAAGACTAGAATACAGGATTCCAGTAGAGAGCTGTGTGTGGTCTGTGCTTTTTGCGTACGTGAGGCGCATGTAATAGGTGGAAATGAATTCCCTAAGCTGCTGGCAGGCAGCATGTACTTGTTAATTATTCAGGTGGATGACAAATGCAGAGCAGAGGTTCTCGCAAAGACAAAGTTTGTCTGATGCATGTTCAGTAACTGATAGGCTTGACATTCCGTGGTGTCTTATTCAGAGCTAATCCTTATACTCTGCCTGATGAGATGAGCGCGCCGAGTGCAGTCCTTTGTAGAAGAAAATGCTCAAATTATAGGGAGCGCAGGGAACTTTAGCGCATTACATAAATCCTTTTGAATGATGCATTGGACAAAAAAACTTGTTGATGGGCGTAAAGGAAAAAGCAGGTGTTGCGGTATTATACTTTGATATACAGGTGAGTAAAGACACACGTTACAAATCTGAATTTTCTAAAGATCCTTCTTGTACAGTATTTAGTCTAAGCCCACTTTGTTCCTTCTAAAATGATCTTGACTTGCTGTTCATGTAATGTCAAGCATCACTGGCTTCTCTTATTAATATTTGTGTCATCATCCCAAGAGGTAGTGATTTGAAAATAATGGCATATTTTGAAAAAAATAGTACAGCCCCCAAGAACTTACATTGATTCATGTGTGTATTGTTTTAATAAAAAAAGAGAATGGATAAAAAGCTGTAGTTGCAAAAAGCCACATGCAATTGGGGATTAAATAAAAATGCAGCAGCAAGGTTAGAAGAGTGTTTTGTTTGCCTCGTATATTGT
The DNA here is from genome assembly GCF_902713425.1 of Acipenser ruthenus. Classification (NCBI taxonomy): domain Eukaryota; kingdom Metazoa; phylum Chordata; class Actinopteri; order Acipenseriformes; family Acipenseridae; genus Acipenser; species Acipenser ruthenus. The sequence continues at coordinate 24,371,849 of NC_081206.1, forward strand.
TTAATATATTCATACACAAAGTGCTTAACCTCACCATTTTGTTTTTTCTTGACAGCTACCAGTTAGAAATGCACAGCAACATTCAGTTGAACTGGTAAAAATAGCCTTCAACAGCTCTAGGTGTCAAGAATGAAGCTTAGTGACCAGCAAACTAGGATTTATCTGTCACCTGACGGATTGGTTTTTCAGAGATCTGGTCATTTTTCCACTAAAAGGAAGGCAGAAGCACTCTGCGTTATCTAAATAGACTTGGTGTTTAGAGAATTTACCTGTAAGTGTCATTCACCTCGAACACTGCAGTTGACATCGATAAAAATGCCTCTATATCACCAACCAGTCACCCCCACCCCTGGAGTCAGTGTAAAGTTACAATAAACATGTCAGCTCCTGTTCTTGTGGTTGGTGTGGTTTTGTGGTAAGAGGCTCCTACGCAGTGATGTTGTACTGATTAGTCAGGCCCTTTCAGCCATGAATCAGCTGCTTACCCTTGTTTTAATTCATGTTTAACCTCATTGAGTTTCTTTTGCCACAACAAAGCCACCAGGATAAGGCTAATTGTGAAGTTTAATATAAATCTTGATGAACGTTCCTTTTGGAATTGCGTACCTTTTTACTCAACTTTTATTCAACTTTATTATGTAGTATTATTTCCTCAGTGTAGCTTTAGTTTGTACAGTATAAAGAGACAACGTCAACAAGTCTTTAACTTGGAAGGAGGCATTTGAAAATGTTAAATTTGTAAAAAAAAAAAAAAAAAATCAAATACACTCGGGTCACAGGTGTGCTTGCATATGGCTGGAGCAGTGTAACTGCTGCTGTGACACATTCTCAATCATAAGGCAAGTTTTCCAGAAAATTGTCTAAAGGGAGCATGTGTGCAGTTTATATAATACAGGGCAGACAGGATGAGATTTTCCCATATGTGAGAAAAAGTGTATCATTTAAAAGAATGCCTAGCATAGTGAGTAATACTGGTCTTCTTTTGATAAATGGGATAAATCTCCAGTTCCTGGCCATAATTTAAATGTGCAATTTTGTGGCTCTGCTGTTTGACAGCATGTTTATAGAACACAGCCATTGCAAAACAGAGAAAATTGCAATCATTGACACAGCCCCACACCTAGTTCAAATTGTGGTTCTTTATAAAGTCTACTTTTATGTCTTTCCAGCTAGGATTAAAAGAATAATTGACATTTCAACTGTACTACCATACTGTCCCTCTCCAAAAAGCACATACGCCTTTCAGATCAGTAGTGTGTTCAATTATCCAACTTTAATACAAGCTTGCTGCATGAAACAATTACAATGCCTACTGGTACCTATTACTGTAAATCTACTAATGTAAAAAAATAATAATACTGAAGTAAGCTGTTAAAAAGGATTGAATTCCTGTACTGCTAGCCCTCTAATCATTATTCTGTATACCACTTTGCATCATACATCCTATTTATATGGGTTAGTATGTACAATAGACCATCATACAAGATTATTTTGATTGTTAATAGGGCCGAAAACATGTGGTTAAAGTGTTTTGAAAGAAGTTCAGGAATACAATACTAATGTAATAGAATTAACTAAAATGTAGTACACTGAAACATTCTGTGTATATACAATGCTTTGTTATTGATTCATTTATTTTTATATACTGTAAGTCAACATTTTTGCATACATACATGTGACTTTCATAAAAAAAGTCCCTTTCTTTAAATGCCTGGTTATGTCTGTGTCTGAATTCTGTCAATTCACTAATGATGTTTAATGTTAATGTGTGAAACTGAGAAACCATGTTTGAAATCATGTAAGACAAAATGTAATATACTGCATTAACAAAAGCACAATCAGAAGAAAAATAAACTGTAGTGTAAAACCAAGAAGGGAGGTTGCAACAGTGATAGTGTTATACTGATACATACTGTGAATATTATGCACATCACAATTTTGTGTTTATTAAATGTTATGTAGCTAGAGTGAAATCCTGCTGTCTGCTTTTTCCATTTCTGCAATGAAACTCTGGCACCTTTTTTTTTTTGAAGCTTGGCTTTAAAAAAAAATAAAGCATATATAGCAAATATATATAAAGCATTGCATTTGAAAAATGGAACATGGTATCAGTTCTGACAGACCCTTTTGGAGGGTCACTAAAATTTCAATAATTCACTATACAGTTAAAGTCAATTTCAACCACAAAATGTAATATATAGAGCTTGCTTGCCATCTTCAACCTAGTTGCAGAACACTAAAGGGACGTGACATATAGGGATTTAAAGTATATTTGTTAGGTGAGTCAGTGAGGAGTTTTATAAGATCTTATCTGACAAAATCTTTTAAAGCTGGTCTTCAAAGTTATGGCACATTGCACTTGGAGAAGCTGATGGAATAGTCATAGATGTCTGCCGGGTAGAATCTAGCAGACCAGTAATTAAGTTTTAAGTTTGTAATTAAGTTTAATATTAATCTCCAAAAGTGCACACATCTGTTGATAACACCAGAGAACCGAAAAAAAACACATCAGATTTGGAAATCTTTTTATTTATTTATTTATTTATTTATTTAGAATATTCATGGGTTTATTTTTTGGGGGAGGGGGGTTAGTCATCTTCTGTCCGAAAGCTTTTAAGAGATTTTCACATTTCTCCACAGCGACCCCTACTGGGAGAGGCCAGCTAATGCCAGCTCCTGTTCAGCTTCTAGGCCCAAGACACTCCACCTTGGAGGGCAACAACATACCTCATCACCATGGTAATTCCCTCCCTCCTCCCCCTTTCCCTCCAGATAGGACCGGGATATAAAAAATGGCGCTCCATTATAACATTATCATTTAACATTGTAAAAAAAGATCACCAGTGCAGACTGTATTGTTTTAGTTATACAAACATTGTACAGTATTCCAGCACACGTTCAACTTTAGGAGCTACATGACTCGCATAAACATCCTTGCTTACTGTGCCCCCGGCAATAACGTTATCTAAATTCAGTTGATGGAGCTATAAAATGATGTGCTCTTATGTTGTTTCCCTTATTGGAACACTATTTTCCACAGGATTTATCTGTTGAAATGCACTAGTTCTCATTGCAAAGGCAGGGCTGTATCGCTCTGTATCTTAAGTGTAAATCAAGAGTCCATCACATCACATAGCATCCGCATGCAGAACCAGCCAGAAGACGCGTTGCATTCATGCACTGTACTAGCTGTTTGTATGAAGACTTGGCTGGGAGTTGGGTTAACAGACTGTATTGTTCTGTTTTTTAGATATATGTTAAAAAGGTTGATTATCAAAACTGAAAATTATTAAATTTAAAAAGTAGCCTTCTGTTTTTACATGAGTTTATTGGTTACCATTAACATATAACAGCAGTGTGGAGTAGTGGTTAGCGCTCTGGACTCTTGACCGGAGGGTTGTGGGTTCAATCTCAGATGGGGGACAACACTGCTGCTGTACCCTTGAGCAAGGTACTTTACCTAGATTGCTCCAGTAAAAACCTAAGTGTATAAATGGGTAATTGTATGTAAAAATAATGTGTAAAAAAATGTAATTGTATGTAAATATAATGTGATATATTGTAACAATTGTAAGTCGCCCTGGATAAGGGCGTCTGCTAAGAAATAAATAATAATAACTAAACAAAGTTCAAACAAATTATTTGATGCAAAACTTTGCCATTTAAAGCTTTGGTACCTGTTAAAAGTTACCAAACTAGTGAGATAAAAGCAGTTGTGCAAAGTGCAGTTTTCCCATATTCCACAGGGAGTATAACACTGAGACAGCTCTACTCAAGCCCACAGAATGCCTTTTAGTTTAGTTTCTTTCTTTTTTTCTTTTTACATACACAGTAAATGATATGTACAGTATGTTAGCTTCATATGGTATTGATAGATTTGTAGAGTAGTGAATGCTTTGTTATCCTCATGTGGGGTGTAGCAACTTGGGTAACTGTCTGTCTGTATATGTATGGGTTTCTGTTTCCTGTTTTTTGAACCGCTCGTCTAAATGTGTAAATAGTTTTTCCACACACTGTCGATTTTTATGTTAAGCTGAGCTATGAGATGTTATTCCACATACCGGACACCTACTGTACTGTATGTGTAGTTTACGTCATCAGCTGTGGATATGTTAGTAACAAACGTTAGTTGTAAGTTGTCTGTTCATTGAAGTTACGAGAGCTTTCCACAAGCGCTGCATGGTTACTACTGAAACCTAACGCAAGGGTACAGTGCCATTCAATTAATTTGCTATCTCTGTCTGCTTTCTTCTAAGGTATAGTGTAGCATAGAGGCAACTGAAAATCACAAACATAATAGTACTTGCTGCTTTGCCAGATGTGGTTGCTGTAATCTGGGACTCGGACCTTGGAGCAAAGACTATTGTATTTTTATTAAAGCGTTATCAAGAATGTGTCAGATAGCATTATTACCTTTCATTATATATATATATATATATATATTGTGAAGGGTTTTAGTCCTCCAGGTTCTTTTCCAGCACTTTAAATGACCCAGCCACACACAAAACTTGATTTTTAACAGCGCTGTTGCGCTAATTTTTTAATAGTCACAAAAACCCAAAGTAAACAAAATACAAAACAAACACCTAGCTCTGTACGAGCACTAACTACACCTCAGGAACACCCTGACTACCAGTGGGACAGCTAGGCTGTCCAATAAACAACACCACACAGGTTTAATACAACACACTTTTACCTTACGACTGCTGGGAAGCAGAGTACCTCTTCCTGCCTCCTTCTACTCAGCAGCCTAGAACAGACTGGCTGCTCTCTTTAAATACCCTGCACCTGGCTCTAATTTACAATGATCACCAGGTGCAGGGGATAATTAAATAATAAAACAAAACAATTACATCAACCAATGTGCATTTGCACATGTTTTCTGCAGGGAGTATTTTAACCCCCTCCCTGCTGTGTTACAATATATATATATATATATATATATATATATATATATATATATATATATATATATATATATATACAAACCTCATCTTGATCTATGTAATGCGATATGACTGTTCTTCTAACTTCCGTATTGTCAGTTCATCTGATTTTTTTCATTTTACTACTACAGAGATCACACACGTGTGTGTACAATCATCTTTTAAAAAGGTGTTTGGTACGTTATTGAATCCTTTCGCTCGCACATGTATCCCAACCATTTGTATTAAACATCACTTCCTTCAGCGCTAGAGAACTGCCGTTTGGCCAGGTATACTACATCACTAACTGATCTACAAGTTGACACGTTTGCCTTGGTCCCAGGTCTTCTCAAACCTTCAATTCTAACAAGATAAATTTCATGGCTCTGTTGCATTGCAGGAGGATTTCTATAAAGCACACTGCTGCTACTTAAAGGTACATCAAATTACTTGGAAATTAAATGTAGCTCCACTTATCCTTTAAATAACTAATACATTCTAAAGAAAAACAAAGCAGAAATAGGATATTCAATGGAACTTGTTTGACCAGTTATTTAAAAGAAAATAAAGAAGCAAAGAATTAGCCCTGAAGATCGAGTTTAATATAACGTGTGGCAGGTGGCCTATATTTGCCTGAAGAATCTCTCTAGGGTAAGACAGCTCAGCAAACACATAAATCCTTTTTTCTGTGTTATCTAGTAGCACATTTTGTTGCCATGGGGATTTTATTTATGCAGCCGTTACACTTCAGATTAGGCCTAAACTTTACAGCTGTTACCTGGACTATGCTCTAAATACCATTCAAGCCAATTTGAATACAATTTAGAATAAGTTTGTTTCTAAAATGTCTTATGCAATCTGTGTTACAGCAGTATTGAAGCATATCCGTGAGACAGGGTGGGGAAGCTCCATTGCTGTACCTGCTCTTAGGATGGAGAGCAAATGATGACAATCTGTACCTAAATAAAAGAAAAATGGTTTGAGTTCTTATTCTACTCAGTTCTTAGATGCGACATGCCTTTCCAGACATCAGAAATAACAAGGCACGTGCCACATGCATCAAATATTGGAGATGTTAAAATCTTTATAGTTTCCTTTCAATGGAAAATGCATGATTTTTGTTTTTATTCAAGTAACTTTGATTAAAATATTAGTCTTGTAACTCGAACAATGTACTTGTTTTTCATGACTCCAAATAAAGTAATTTGTTAAAAAAGAATCTCCATTAATATTGTAGATTATTCATTAAAGAAAAAAGTAGCCTGAATAATTAACTGATCTTTAATGATCTAAACAACAGTGGAACCTAATAAGGCTGCCCTAAAGCTTGAAATCTTTCTGTAATGCCAATTGCTTCCTACTGCACTTGAATTATGTTACTACAATGTAAGGGTCCATAAATTACCCACACTTTCATTCATTAAGCATTATAAAACAAGTTGCAAATAATAATGTTTGCATAAAGCAAAAATCCTTTCGTACTTTTTGGTAAACCTGCTAATTGGATTTAAATAATAATCCCTCCAGGTTTGGCTCAGAAGTGTTCAATTTAACATTGCTAATCTCTAATATTTAAATGTACAAATATATCAGAATAGATAAAAGCATTCACAGAATTCAGCTAAAAAAAAACAAATCCAAATTACATTTTTACTTGAAATGAAGTTTGTCATGGAGTAGAATATACATTATATCTACAGGGATTCCAAATCAGGACAGAATGTGTAGATGTTGAGATAAAGACTTACACTTTTTAAACCTCATTCTGTTCACATTTTAGGGGCTGCTTCAGTACATACTTTGTTTTGGCTTTAGAAACAGACAAGTTCTAGCAGTTGGTCAGTTTCAAAGTAGTTTAAATGAATTATGGATAAATATATTATGTGCATTTAGTTAACATCATCAATCTAAAATAGTTTTATGTTGGCTATTACACTTCGTATGAAAACGAAGGCTGCTGACAGTTTAAACTGCTTGTCTCATTTGGTTAGAGGGTGTGGTATGAAAGACCCAAACTTTGAGCATAATTTAAAGATTAAGCACTTGTTGGAATGTATAGAATGCTATAGAGAGCTTGTTGGGATTCCTCGGAGGTTAAGGTGCTCAGTGCTAGAATAGACACAGGCTGAAAAATTTACATGTTTTCTTAGCAGGCAGATATAACCTTGCTTGAGAAATACCTATTTTATATGTTTCATGGGGTTGGAATCACCCATGTATTAAATAGTAAAGCTACAGTATGTGGATGAAATGAAAAAAAATAAAATAAATAAAAGGCTAGAATTTGTGTTAGATACATGTACAGTGGCTCGGTAAAGATAGCATGTTGTCTAAGATTAAAATGCTGCAGTATAAATAAACTTGTGCTAATGGGATTTAATGTAGATTGAATTTGGAGGAAATGTAAGTGAATTAAAGGCACTGCATTAACTACGGTTTTATATTAACTATGATTTGATTGATTGGTACAACTCTATTAGGCTGGCTGTGTTAATGCTTGTTTTCTTTTTTTACATTTGACTATTTGAGGGCATTTTGAGCATGCAGTGTGGATTTAGGCTTCGAATTCGTCCAGAACATTTGGTGGGGATTCTCTAGTCTGCATTACTTTGTTGCAACTTTGTTCTCTGATCTTTCATCCTGAGCTACTTTCCTTAGATATGTAGAAACTATAGCACTTCAGTTTTGATGCATGCACCTGGCTTTCAAATAATGTATTGTATAGATTTACTATAGAACAATCACCTTGTTTATAAGAGAGAGCTACCTTAAGGACTACTTGGAGAATACACAGTCTTCACTAGAAAGAAATTTTTAAAGATGTAATCTATGGAGGACGGCTCCACTAAGAAGCTTCACGCATAGCAATATCCTGCTTGTCCACAGGTTTATTGTTGATGTGAGGCATGTGGAGATGGTGTCGTGCAATAAGGCAATGGCTACTGTAGGATTCAGAGGTGAGAACACCTGTCTCCCAGGCCTCACCTATTGAAGGACAGTACTCCCACTGAGGTGCCAGTAATACATAACAGAGAACCACAAAGCCACTTGTTCATTGGCAACAGCTTTGAGTCAGTTTAGATCAATTTTTTTATTATACAGAGCAATTTACTGGACAGTGAGAGCAGTCTTCCTTGAGGTACTTCAGATAGCACATAATACATTTTAATAGATTGAAGTTCCTATTTTACCAAATGTTTCACGCTAGGATGTTTTACTACTCCTGAATATAAAAATACTTAAAATCAGTGATTAATCAATTGGTTACTAAAAAAAAGATACCTCATATAAAACTATATATTTCAATATTCCCAACATATTTTGCAGTTTAGGAACATTTATGGCAAACCATTGAAGATCCACCATTTTAACAAGTTTGTCTATTTTATATGATCAATCTCAAATTCGACACCATCGGATTCCACTGAGATGATGACTCATGTTACTTTGAGCTTAGTTAAATTCTACAGGCAAGTGCCCTTACAATCCTCAGTTCGCCCAACCTGTCAACAGTTCCCAGTGCTTGGGCAGTGCATGTGAACACTCACATCCAAATGGTTCCATTGCAGATGAAGATTGTTTGTGTTGGGTTGATACAGTATGTGAGATCAAATGTAACAGACAATATTACAGTAAATATTTCTATTGATTTTCAGAGTGCCGTTATCATACTATACAATTAATGATCATATAAAGAACTTTACAAAAATGTTGAGCACAGACTGCTTCTGAAAAATGAACATCAAAGACAAATTAAGTTCATTCGGGTCTATGTAATATTTAATTTGGGAGCCTCAAGCAACATTCTTTCTTTTGAATTTTGTATTGCAGCAGTCTTTAGATGTGGAATGCAGTAATTATACAGCTGTTGCAGCAGCACAGGATTGACAAGAGTATTTGGCACTGAGCATGTGATCACTTCAGGAGTGTAGTTTGGTAGTATTTCAGGTGCAATTAATTGATTCACATCATGCCTATAAGGCTTTTTTTTTTTTTTTAAAACATTAACGAGATGAGATTGACAAGACCTGGAATCAAGCATTAGACTTAAAGCTACAGAGCTGGAATATGTGTTTGAGGAGCATAACATGCCATGTCAGGAGGACAGCCTGCAGTTATCCACCAAAATGATACCATGACAGTTATAATGAATTAGTTTACATATTTTAAGAATGTTTTTACCTTACAAACCCGTGTACAGGTGACAGCAAGAACCACCTGTTGCTGCAGTCCGTAGTGCAGGGCTTCCCAACCCTGGTCCTGGGGACCCCATGTGTCTTCTGGTGTCCATTCCAGCTGAGCTCTCAGCTACTTAACTATACTCTTAATTGCACTAATCATTTGCTTAATTATAACTTTTTACTTGTTTTCAGCTCATTTTATAAGTAACTTGAACTCTTTAGGAGCGGAGAACCATTAAAAAGGTCTAATTAAGCAAATGATTAGTGCAATTAAGGGTATAGTTAAGTAACTGAGAGCTCAGTTGGAATGAAAACCAGAAGACACAGGGGGTCCCCAGGACCAGGGTTGGGGAGCCCTGCAGCAGGGGATCGAGTATATTTTGTTTATAGAGTGGCAAGAAGGCTTCAGGTGGGAGACGGTATATATGACTGTAGCTGAAAGTACCTTTTAGGTAATGTGAACAGGTTATACAGCCATTCAAGGCCTGGTTTCTGAAGAAGGTTAAACAATAGAGGAAGATAGTAAGCAGCTACCCAAGAATCATAGGTTAGTATACAACTGAACATGACACCGCAGCTTTAATGGACCTGCCACTGATATGTGCTTTTCTGGACAACCTCAAAAAGATGTGCACGTGTAGTGACTGAATGGCACATTGAATGGACAGAAGAGCAAATAACTGCCAGGATCACCATTTATTAGGTGGTTTGGGCAGTATAGTACATACTTCAGTGTACACAGATACAGAGTAGCATATGAAAAGTGCATGTCGTGATTGAAGTCAACTGTTATCTAAATTCCAGACAGATGGTCTATTATCATTGATTCTTTTTTTAATATTTATTTTGTAAACAGTGTTATGGTTCTTGGCTCTCCACACAACTACAGAATCAATAATACTATAGTTTAGTATATTGGGACTATTAAAAAACAAACAAACAAACAAACAAAAAAAACCGTTAGAACACCAGTACATTTATAGGACTGCAGTATAGTTACTGGCATGCTTATTTTGGCTCTGTAATGCAGAAATACAGCTCCGAAATTATTGGTAATTTATGAAATTCAGATAAAATCAAGAAAGTGTCAAAAGCAGAATGTGATTCAAGGAAGGTCATACAACAGAGACATCTTGAAATGCAGAGATTGGATCTGTTTTATTTGAGTGGGCCATTAAAAATCCTTTATTGTGTCATTGCCCCCATACTTTTGTGACTCATTGCACCAACTGTATATGCAATTTATCTAATTTATTTTTCCAAATGCAAGTCTAGGAACTAGTCTTTTTACCAGCAGAATATATGTAATAGGATTGTCAAATGTAGGTCTTATATTCCTGTTTTGCAGAAAAAAAAAGCTATCTCCTGATAAGGTTTGTTCCCTTTTTTACACATCATACCATACACATTCAGCCATATGCCAGCACGTAAAACTTTAAAATCCAATCAAGGTTGGATAAATATATGCATACATATTTCTAATAAATTGGCATAGGATTAAAAAAAAAGGGTGGGTGGATTAAGAAACTCAGCTGGATAGAGAGAGCTTTAATGCGGATGAATGACATTCTGTTTGTACCAGGTGGTATCTAATGTTTACTGTGTTTCTTAGTGGGGCAAAAAATATATATTTGAATTGCAATACCGGCATTACAAGTAGGTATAGATGTGTATTAATGAAACGTTATAGGTTAATCTATAATGTGTGGTAATAGTGTTTTTACAAAATACTGTATCTGTTAAAATGTGCTAAATGACAATAGCTGAATAGCCCCAGTATCTATCTTAAAGAATTAGCCTCCTGACAGTTTCTGACAGATAGCCACCTTGCAGGGCTGGCTCATTGCATAATGAATAAACATGTGTGGTGATCCTGCATTACATGTAAATGTGCTGGTCTGATAATGGACTCTTGAGTTCAGATTCTAATACAAGAACAGCAGATGCCATTATCGTGGGTCACCTGGATTTTTATTACGAGGTTTGCTTTTGAAAGAGTAGATTTAGTTTCAAGAAAACATATTCAGAAGCCATTCAATGTATACACTACTACAGTGTACTATAAATACTATACGTTACTTTACATAGCTCGTCAAATTCCTTATTGGAACTATTTGATGTAACGGCTCACGTTATGTGTGGTATGTTCTTCCTTTTTGTTGCACAAATAGATTTTAGTCATTTTAAAACCTTTTTTATATTTAAAATGGTATTATTATTATTATTATTATTATTATTATTATTATTATTATTATTATTATTATTGTTATTATTGTTGTTGTTGTTATAGTAGTTGTATTACATGTTTCATTTTTTGTCTAAGTTTGAAGATATACCTAGAGCTCTGTAAAAGGCCTATACACCATGCATATACGTTTTTACAATGGAAAACATAAATAAAGGCATTGTTGTTGAGAACGAATTTAAGTCAGATTTTGATCTCTTTAAAATGAATTAGCAGGAGTGATGAAGACAGTGTCAGTTGAAAACGCAACTTTTTTGCTGAATAAACACAAGTTAAAAATCTGTCTTTATTGACCCACAGCTTTAATAATAATAAAAATATACGCTTAAAAGCACCTTGAGAGTCCACAATCTTAAGTTTAGTAAAGCTGAAACAAACATTTCTAGCAAACAAAATTAAATAACTTTTCTGATAAAGGGGTATTTTAAATGCATTGCCATTAAAATCATATTCTTCTATGCAAAAGTAGTGCACAAACCTTGAGGATATCAAAAACAGATTACAATTTTTTGGTTTGAATTATTGTTGTCATATAGGCCATTAAATGTATTTGTATTTCATCATAATTTAATGTTACAGTGTTTGTGAACATTTTTATTTCGTGCTCTATACTGGTGCAGCTTGGCAACTTCATCACAATACCAACGTTCATCACAACTATTTACAATGCATCCCAGTGCAATGCATCAGATAGTGTTTGACAGATTATAATGAATGGAGTTGTAAGACTCAGTTTTCAGATACTTGGAAGGTAGAAAAATAAGACAATACCTGCAAGGCTAGATACAGATTTGTCCAGACAAGAGAAGAGATGATGATTTTTGTTCTGTATTTTTCTATTTTAAAAGCATAATTATTATGGTGTAATTAAAGTACCACATGCTCAGCTAAAATATGTTCAATTGAAGGTAAACAACAGCACATTAAAGGGGAAATAATGATAGCAATGATGTTTTTGTACATATCATACCTTATCTATTGCACTGGCATGCCAGAACACTTTACAAAAGTATTTTCTACAAATAAAAAAATTTAAGCTGATGTCTGAATTTTAGGAATATCAAATCCAGATTAGTCTTTCTCATTTTACCTCTCTGATTCAGATCAGCAGAATGAGGTCTTGATCCACTGGTCAATTTACGGTCACTTCACTCCTGGGTTATTGCCAAACCTAGGGCACAGAAATAAAAGGCCATCAAATTACAGCAGGCCATTTTTCAATTTCAGTTCAGTCTGTCTTCAGCTTATTTATGTTGTTAGTTAGTTAGTTAGTTAGTTGATTTTCTTTTTGTTTCATTAAATATAGAATTCGCATGAGAGCTAATGTGAGTTCTTAATCATATTTGCATCCACAGGGCTTTAAATATCCAACAGGCCACCTGTCTTACACATTACACATTTCACAGGACAGATGGGAAGGTGAAATAACTTGTCCTTGGATAAACACATTCTCAAACTGCAGGGGCAGTCTTGGCCAAGGCTAGCCAATCTATCACACAGACCTTTATTGTTCTGCACAATTCTGGGTGAATGCACTTCCTTATGTGGTGGAAAACTGTCTTCTGTGCCTCAGTATTTTTAAAGAAAACATGTTCAGGGTAATACAGAGTCGAAGTACCAAGTGGCACTGTTGGCTGTCAAATGTGGACTGATCCCAAAATTACTATGTTTAAGGCAGTAGTATTTGCTAGTGTTTACTAATCCACAAGTCCATTGTGTTTTTATGTATTTATTTTACTATATACATTTATTAATTTTTACTTACAGGTAGTGGACAAAAAAATGGAAACACCAATGGAAAGTCACTTAAATAGGGCGTTGGGCCACTGTGGTATTATTATTATTTATTTCTTAGCAGACGCCCTTATCCAGGGCGACTTACAATTGTTACAAGATATCACATTATACATTATTTCACATTATACAGATATCACATTATTTTACATACAATTACCCATTTATACAGTTGGATTTTACTGGAGCAATCTAGGTAAAGTACCTTGCTCAAGGGTACAACAGCAGTGTCCCCCACTGGGGATTGAACCCACAACCCTCCGGTCAAGAGTCCAGAGCCCTAACCACTACTCCACACTGCTGCCCCGCTCTGGAGTTCTCGGTGGACCGTTTTTTGATGAAACTGGGATTTAATAGCTAAGAAAATCAAATGTGGATTGTTTTATGTAACTCAATACTTATAGTGCTCTCACATCTTGGCTAAGACTACATAAATTACAATAAAATCCCCCACATAGAACATCTGTGATATCAGAAGTGGACTTTATTTATAAATATCACAGATTATTATTATTACTGCCTACATGTAAGCCCAGACTGGTAGTTATGTTATAACCTTTCTCTTACTTTAAAGGCTGCACATTTTTCACAATGATCATCTTCTCAATAAGAACGGCACTTAAAGCCTGTAAAAATCAGGCCAATTCCAAAGCACTGCATTGTTCATTAATTATTTAAGCTTATTTTGTGCTTCACAAACAAGCTATCTTGCGTAGTGTGAAGCTTTCGCACAGCCAATTACCTCAAGGTGTTTACTTCATTTATTATTTAAGGCATAAATCTTGTACAGGTTGTCCATCGACGACCCTGTGAGGAGTCTGTTGTAGATGTCTTTGATCATTGCAGCCTGACTCATGCAGACAGACCTTCCTGCTGAGCAGGGTAAGCCAAGTGAGTTGATAAAGGTTGAGAGATGCACTTGAGTAGCTGGCATTTCTCTGTTTATTGCTGAGGTTAAAAGAAGCTGGAGATCATTAGGCTGTAAAAGAAGCAAATAATACTGTGCATGGTCATGCCCCCCCCCCCCCCCCCCTCCATTCTCCCTAAAAATGTGCTGCATTCAGACAAGATATAAAAACACTCCCCGACCCAGGTTCCTATTGTTTTTTTTTCATACAGAGTAAATCCACATTGATTTTCTTAGCTATTAAAGTGAAAAATGTCAAGTTGTGCTCAGCAGTTTCTTATTATGTCTACACAGTCTACATGGCTATAACTACAGTATACCGTAAACAGATAGCCCTTATAAGAGCGAAATGTGGTATACCATGCTAAACATGCAGTAAAGAAATAGTGAAGGATTGCTTCAGCACAACATGCATGTTAAGTCACAATTAAGAATTGTAAATCATGGTAAATAACAAATGGTTTAAAATGGCTTGGGTGCACAGAGTAGTAGTGCTGCTGTGACCAGCCCTCTGGTTGAATTTCTTCAGCCTCATCCCCAAGCTTTTGCTTTGGCACTATGGCACTGCAGTACATACAGTGGATATAGAGCATGGTGATTTAACTTGAAATATATATTTATACCTCTAATTTTGTATTTACAGTCATGGTAGGTAATGTGTTTTTGCTAATTCTTGCAGTAGTATAACAGATGTTGTTAGCAATACAAGATTAGTGTTATTTTTCAAATACTGTATATAGTGTTCCCTCCTTATTTCACTATCTGACATGAAATATTGAAAACAGTGAACTAGTGAAGAGCCTTAGGGGAAAATATAGGATTTTTATAATTTACTGTCAACATGGCCTAACAGTGAATTAAATTCGTTATTGAATGGTGGAACGTCGAGCGAGCCCTGCATTTAGCCCTTTAGCACCTACTGTACAATGATAATGTTTCATGTACTTTATTTCTGTTTTGAGATATGTGAAAAACAAAAAGCAAAAGGACATCAAAATAGCAGTGTTCCAAGACACCCTGCTGGGAAGACGGTAAATGTGTTACATCCAAGGCTTGCCTCAAGCTGAGTTTGTTACTTTCTGGCCCAGTGGAATCTGTGCTACCTGCTTTAGTGCACTGCTGTGTGTAAAATCCAGATCTCATTTCTAAGGAAGGAAGAAATAATGCATAGTATCATATGAGAAACAACATAGATGGGCAATTCTTTCACACCTGGGCAGACTGAGTTTAGCTAGTACTGTTTGGTGAACAACACTAAACATCTCTGTTTTTAGTTTTGTTTTTTGTGTTGTGGAAAGTGATATTTTCCAGCAAAATTAGTTTAAAACATGAGACTGTGTAATGGTTTTCTATTTTTTTTATTTTATTTGAACTGGCCTTGGTGTAAGTGGTACTGAGCTGTCTGAATGATTTGGATAGAGACTCACTCAAGTAATTGTGTAGTTCCCAGGTGATGGGCTTATGTGCCATTAACAGTGTCTATCCCACACTGAATGTGGCATGTATTTAACTGGGGACTGCTACTAATTTCAGAGCTAATATTGAGCCGTTCCACATCGGTGCTTTTAGCAGGTGGCTTGATCTAACAGTGAAAAGAAAAAGTAAAAGAAAATTACCATTGTACTATAGAATTTCTCTGATTGAACTGACTGATTATACTGTCAGTGGAGCGCCTCTCAAACTGTCACAGGGTGAGAGGCTGGGAGCAACAGCAGCACCTCATTTTGCTTTTATGAAAGCCTTTATCTGTTAGTGCTACCTGGCCAACTGTTTCAGGTTGGTTGAAGGATTTAATCTGAAATCTTTAGTGAGGAACTTATATGTCCTTGCTTGGCACTACAGAGAGCAAAGTTCTTTGATTTAGAAGAATACTGAGTATTAAAGCCTCCATTCTAACTGTTAAAAAGCATGTGTGTGAAACAGAGAGAAGGGGTCAGGGCCACAAACCGGTCAGAATATAACAATGTATCACTTGAGTCAGGAATTGCATTTTTGAATATAATAAATTGACAATTTTTTTTGCAAGAAAGGGGGGGGGGTTGACATCTGGACATTTTAGAATAATTGATTTAATGTACTGTATACTATTGTGTAATATTGTTTAATCTCTATGTGTTGATTGCATATAATGTAAATGATGAATAAAAAGCATTAACAATCTACAGCTGTTGTACTCAACTTTGGCCCTCGAGATCTAATCCAGTCCAGGTTTTCAATCTAAGCAGGTTCTAATGTAGTTAATTGACGCTGCTAAGAGGCAACTCATTTAGGACCTGGTTGGAGTAAAGGCCAGATATCAGAGTTGAGTACCACTGATCTACAGCATGCATAGTCTCTTCAGCCACTGTAGTCACCCCCATCACTAAAAATGAAGTTATCAGGAAAGATTTGGCCACATGCGTGCTTTAAATAGAAGCTACAGTATGCCAGTAGATCATTTTATATATGTTTTTCTTTTAATGAGGTGCTCATCTGGATTGTAGGGGGTTAATGTTTTTAAGATCAGATGGTTTGATGGCTTGTGCTGGGTAGTGCTGTAATTAGAGTAGAATTTTGTCCTGTTTGTTTTGAATTAGAAATATATACACTACTGAGGTGTTTGGGTTGTTTCTGCAGTCTTTTCTTATTTCTTCTGAGTCTTCAGGGATTGTTTTCCATTGCTTACAGAGCAACCAGTTGTAGCTTAGAGTAGCTTCAGGGCTAATGCATACTGAGACGCTGTTCAATTTATCCTGCAATAGTAAAAAATGAAAGCACTTGAAATGTAAATATTAAACATTCTTTTGCAAATTTGAAATGTGTCTAGGAAGTACTTGATTGTCTGTTGCGGTAAATGGAATTGGCCAGAGAATTATATTTTAGCACAGACAGGAATGGAACTGCAATCGTTAGCAATTGCATGTGCAGAGCAATGAACCAGGTTATTATGACTAATGCTCGCTACTTTTAATATCAGATATGTATGGACAGTAGATGGCATTTCATGTTGATGCATTAATATTCTATTGAGCTAAACTGCATAAATAGTAGTTTCCTAAATACTGGCACACTGCTCTACTAAAAGATAGTGGCATTCTAAAACATTTACAGACAGCCTTGGCTACTGTTGCATTGATTTTGCAATACAAAGTGTCAATAAAAATGTCTAAAATCGTTTTCAGATTGTCGATTGTTATTTATTTATTTTTTAATCCAATGGTATGGTTGTCTTTTATTTTAGTAAGAAAACCATGGAATTCAACCCCAAAAATAGATTAACACTTAGGCAGGCAGACATGGGTCAACCACTCCAATCCCCTGTTTAGGTCACCTTTAGCAGCACTAGAGAAAAATAATTGTCTGGTTTTAACTGAGGAAATCAATAACTGACAATAACCTTGGATCACTTGGAAGCACATTTGGGGACCAATAAGATATATATTTTTGAATTATTAAACAAAAAAACAACGGGGCACATAAATGATTCTACCTGCTACTAAGATGTGTCTTGCTAGTTGTAAAATATTCATGTGCTTTTTTTGTTATTTTTTTTCCTTTGAGAGAAAATCTCAGAGCATTGATGTTTTGATTTTCAGGCTTTATGCCTTCATTGTAATGATTGGTTTACCTGTATTGTGGCGAATCAGTTTATTCACAGTTACCGGTAACTGGATTTGCTGCAGAGTGATGATCCTTTGAGCTGAGTTGCTGCCGTCACTCTGCAACAGGCCCCTTAATTACATACCGAAAGGAGATTATGGAACAGTGCCACTGCAACATTAGCATCATTCAGCTGCAGCGCAGTGACACAATTTCACCATGATGTCTTTCCAGTCCTCTAAATGAGGCCTTTGACACTAAAAACCGAGCAGGGCCACAAAAAAACGGTTTCATTAAACTATTTCAGTGCACTGACTGCAGCAACTCCAGAGCCGTTCGAAAAGCATCATTTTAATACTACTGTGTCATGTGTACCCAAATCCACTCCAATCACTTATCAGAGGGAAGCAGCTTTTCCTGACTACAGTTTCAGCACTTGGCTTCGTAATTACTGTTTGTCAGTGTGCATTAGAAATTAGTGTTGGTGTAAAAAGCTATGTGACTAGCCTGAGTCATTTCATGACGTTCATACTGTAGCTCCAAAAGTCATTGTTTGGCACCATTTACTGTAGATAAGGAGCTGTGTAAAGCAGACAGTATAATACAATTTGTTCTGCCCCAGCAGGTAAGCCTTTTTGTTCCTGTATATAGACGCATAAGGGCACTGTTTGCATTTCAAATGTTTGTTCTTTCTTAAAAGTAACTAAGATATATGTAGATATATATATGTGTGTGCCTTTTAAAAGTTCCCCAGAAGGACGAATCTCACTTATTCTCTTTGATTTCTGTCTATTCTACGGTATATGATATCAGTGGGGGTCTTGGAAATAGCCACTGTAGATGGGTCTTGCTGTACTATTTTAGTTTCCTTGCACGGTTTTCTGTAAAAGTGAGGACCAGAGGAATTCTGTCGTCTGCATGTTGTTTACTGTTTATATAAATGTCCTGAAATGTTTTTTTTAATCATTTTAACCTTTTATATATATATATATATATATATATATATATATATATATATATATATATATATATATATAATGTATTACATGCCTGCACTGTTTTTTTAATTTAGTACAGCATGAGATTCATATATTAGTCAGTGTTAATTAATAAATTAATATTGACCCCCTTATTAATACATCTTGATTCTCTTATTTAATCCCTATATTATGTAGAGCCAACTTTCCATTGTTTTTATCTGTTTGTAACAAGGTGTGTGTTTAAAAGAAAGCAACATATTTTCCCAGGGAAATAATGTAAACTGTGAAGTGAACAGCTCCGGTTCAAGAGCTTCCTAGGGTTGTTTCAAGTCCTCACAATAATAATCATTCTAATATCATGCATGAGCCACCCTGAAACAATCGGTGTTAATTAAAGATATGTGAGTTTGTGGCAACCTGGCTCGGTTCCTGACTTTAATCGTGACTTGCAGAATCATGATTCAGTCTGATTAAATCAGAGCCCAGTCAATGACAATAATCCAAATATCAATAAACTTCATTAATATTGAGGACACATACCTAAATGTTAAGCCGTTTTTTAATTATTTGATAATCCTGTACTTTTATTCACTAAGAGATGAACCACATCCAGGGTTTTGATATTAGCTTTAATAAACCACAGATGGAGCATATTAAGAAAATGAAAAGTTCAGCTTGGTGGTAATTTGCATTGGGTCAGCATCAGAAAACCCTTTTTTTTGTTTTTGTTAGTTGGTTGTTGAAAAAAACAAAATGTGTATTTTGTGTTGGATTGTTCCTTAGTGGTAGTAAATTATTAACACAGTATTAATACACTAAGTTAATGGGTTAACTTCATTAAAACAAAATTGATATCATTTTAAAATCATGTTGTCATAATCAGATTAAATTAAGTAATTTCGAACAATTTTTCATAAACCGACATCAAAACAAATGCGTAATTCCTTATTGTGTGGGAACATTTGAGCAGAAATCGTCCATTTCTTCTTAGTTTTTTTCATGAAAGCTCATCTGGCAGTCATGACTTCTGTCTTGCTGTGAGTTTGCAGATCTCACACGTGGCTTTTGCTGCCTTTATCTCAGTGTTTTTAGCACTGATATCAGTTCTACTTCTTTCCCCACGCTGCTTGACCTTGTGTGCTGACAAGCATCTGCTCTGTATGATGCACTGCTCCATCAGTGGGGGAGAGGTTTTCCTTGGGTGGTCGAACCAAAACCTACAATGAGCCATTCCTCTTGTGTTGCCGGAGGATGTGCTTTTTAATGAATACCTTTGGGTAAAACTACAGGTTCATCAGCCCCTTATTAAGTATTGTCACCAGATATCTTGACGAAACTGAATTGACTTCCTGCTGAAAAAAACAAACAGTAAATAGAGAGCTCAATAACATGGCCCTTTGTGGGATATCGCCTAAAAAACATCCTTCAGGCATATGTCCTTTCTACAGTAAAGTGTCATCTCATTTCAAGAACTAAAAGAATAATAAAACCTTGTCAACTTATTTCAGGCGGCTGTGCAAGAACAGAAGAACTAACCATATCATCCAAGTTGTTGTTAATTCAGATTTTTTTTTTTTTACAGTATTGGAGTAAAAGAAAACTACATTTTGAAGGGATCATTTGTACAATCTTCTTTTGTCTTAATATTCTCTATCAAATTGGTTTGATGTGCTTTATTCTATGACAAATCACAAACAAACCCATTCATGACATCAACTGTACCGTACTGAGTCTTTACTGTGCTTTAATCTCAACATCATTACAGTTGACATCACATGCTATCTGAGACACCACCTCCTTTGCCATCTTGGAAAACTTACAATGTATTCTTTACTTGTATTGACTAGTGTAGTTTTATCTGCTGGTACAAATATTTTCCAAATGATGATAATTCAGAACGTAATGTAGTCAAAATAAAGTAGCAGAGGTAATTTCAAAACTGTAAGCCTTCAAAATAAATGTGCCAGCTTGAATTAAATGATGATGGTTAATTTGCATTAATTTGGTATCAGAACAGATTTGCATGAATTTAAAAAAAGTAGGTTGCGTAACAAATAAGATAATATATGGAATTACTTGAAAAATGTGATTCTGAAAATGAACAAAACGATATAGGAATATTAACATGTACCAGTTTAGTTTTGAATAAAGTATTCCTAGATTGCAATTTGAAAGTTGCCAGTGGATTTATTTTTTGTTAAATTTGTAGAGGATTGTTCATTATAAAAAAGCGACCTTCTTCGAAATGAAAACAAATTGTTTTAATTAATTATTGATGTGTACCGTTACGTGTGGTGATTTGTTTATTTTACATTGAAAGGCATTTAAAGCTTTAACAGTAAATCATTTTTGTCTTTTTTTTTTTGAAGAATACATAGCAAATGTACAAAGCATGTCAATACATTCTATTCACGGATTTTTTGCTAAATTAACAGTGTAGCTGACGAAGATTCGGAGAGAACTGAAGTAAATTTCAAAGGCTGGACAAACATCAAAGGAACTCTAAGAGGTTAAAGGGGACGGTAAAAGTTTGTGTTTGTGAAAAAGAGATGCACATAAGCCTTATTGGGCAGAATTTCAGTAAAATATATGTTTGGATGCGTGTCTTTCAAAGCTTTCAACTAGTCTTTTAATGGAAGGGCATGAACAAGTCACTATGCGACAGTTCTTGAGAGAAAAAAGGTCTGTCGTGTCAGAGTTATGTTTACATGCTATAAAAAAACTGCAGTGTTTATGATTTTAAGTTATTTTTTTATTTTGGTTTTAGCAGAAGATGGTTTAATAAACTAGTTGATTTATTTGAAAGGTGCGTAAAACAAAATATAAGAAATAAACTCTCAGCAAAAATGCATCTATTTGAGTAACCTGATTAGCAGTAAATTAGCACACCATTGTATTCACCCTGTGTTCTAATTGTGATTGGCAATAAGAAAAGTAGGTTAGGTGATTGGGAAAGACCAATCTGCTGCTCTGTTGCTTTCGGTATGAGAGACATGTCACTTGTAGATTGTACAGTTGTTTGTCTGTTATCTATTGTTAGTACGCATTGGTTTCTTAAATCTCCTCTCTCTAATAAGTATACAATTGTTATTTTGCAATGGCAAGCATGCTAAAGGCCCAGCCCTGAGTTTGTACCTTTTTTTAACACAGCAGAAATACCAGTAGTGAACATACACTGTCACCAATGCATGATTTGACCGAACCTGAGGGATATCATTTCACAGAAAACTGTTTTATTTCCTGCCAGCAGGATATAATACAGAGTAATTTGCTGGCATTACTTCTGAAATTGTCCAGACCATTGTTGTTAGAGTTAATGTATATCAGAATGTATTTCTTGATAGATTTTTTAAATTTTTTTTGCCTGTACTGTATTAGTTGGTTGTCACAGTTTTGTGTTTATACCCTATAATTGAATGTAGGCCTTTTACCCTTATTTATATGTGCATTGTGTTTTTTTGAGTTTTTTCAATGACATGTTTTTACACTTTAGGAATCAGGTGTAATGTATTTTAAATAAGCAAACATATACAAGGCAGTAAAATACCATTGTCATGAAAATGTATGGATCAGTAAAATCAATACAGTCACACTAGTTAACACCACTGACTGGAAGAAGGTGCCATTGGCTTTAAGTAATATATCCCTCTGGCTCTCAGTGAGATTTATATGCTGCTTTTCAATTTAAATGTTAGTCAAAGTACGGTGCATACATTTACTCTGCAAAAGAATACACATTCACAGCAACCATAGTCTGTAGTATCTTTGAAAACAAAATGTATGCTGTGCATTGCTATTCACAAAAACAGAAATACATGTAAAACTGTTTCTTTTATTATTTATTTCTTAGCAGACGCCCTTATCCAGGGCGACTTACAATCGCAAGCAAATACAAATACATTCAAGTGTTACAATATAAGTCATACAATAAGAACAAGAAATACAATAATTCTCAAGTGTGACAAACCACAATTCAATAATACAGCAGATAATAGTGATAGTTACATCAGGATATGATTAAGTACAAAATACTACAGATTAAACACTTGGGAGATTACAATATTCTGAGGTACAGGATTAAATGCAGTAAAATAGGGGGCAGATAAGAGCAAAATAAAGCATATTTAAATGAAGGGTGATAGTGTCCCAGGGTACAACAGAGGAGTTCTACAGGTGCTGTTTGAAGAGGTGAGTCTTAAGGAGGCGCCGGAATGTGGTCAGAGACTGGGCAGTCCTGACATCTGTAGGAAGGTCGTTCCACCACTGCGGAGCAAGGGTGGAGAAGGAGCGGGCTCGGGAGGCAGGGGAGCGTAGCGGAGGTAGAGCCAGTCTTCTAGTGCAGGCGGAGCGGAGAGGTCGAGTGGGGGTGTAGGGAGAGATGAGGGTCTGGAGGTAGCTGGGTGCAGTCTGATCAAGGCATCTGTAGGCTAGTACAAGAGTCTTGAACTGGATGCGAGCGGTGATCGGGAGCCAGTGGAGCGAGCGGAGTAGTGGAGTAGCGTGGGCGAAGCGAGGTAGAGAGAACACCAGGCGAGCAGCAGAGTTCTGGATGAGCTGGAGCGGACGGGTGGCGGACGCAGGGAGGCCAGCCAGGAGGGAGTTGCAGTAGTCTAGGCGGGAGAGTACCAGGGCCTGGACCAGGAGCTGGGTAGCATAGTTGGTGAGGAAGGGTCGGATTCTTCGGATGTTGCTCAGGAAGAATCTGCAAGTGCGTGCCAGAGTGGAGATGTGCTGGGAATAAGAGAGGCAGGGGTCCAGGGTGACTCCAAGGTTTTTAGCTGAGGAAGAGGGAGAGAGTGTGGTAGATTCCAGAGGAACAGAGATAGAGAGATCAGAGGAGGGGGAGGAGGAGGGAAAGAAAAGGAGGTCAGATTTAGAGAGGTTGAGTTTGAGGTGATGCGAGTGCATCCAGGAGGAAATAGCAGACAGACAGGTAGAGATACGGGAGGAGATGGTGGAGTCAGAGGTGGGGAAGGAGAGGAAAATCTGAGCATCATCAGCATAGAAATGGTATGAGAAACCATAGGATGCGATGAGGGGGCCCAGGGAGCGGGTGTAGAGAGAGAACAGGAGAGGACCCAAGACTGACCCTTGGGGGACTCCAGTCAAGAGAGGGTGAGGTGTGGAGGTTGCTCCACGCCAGGTTACCTGGTAAGTGCGGTTGGAGAGGTAGGAGGAGAACCAGGCCAGAGCAGTGCCAGAGATCCCCAGGTCAGCAAGAGATGATAGTAGAATAGAGTGATCAACAGTGTCAAAGGCAGCAGAGAGGTCGAGGAGAATTAGGACAGAGGAGAGAGAGGCAGCTCGGGCACACTTTAGTGAGTTGGTGACAGAGAGAAGGGCGGTTTCAGTGGAGTGAGCAGAGCGGAAGCCAGATTGGAGAGGGTCAAGCAGAGAGTGGTTGGACAGGAAAGCAGAGAGCTGGCGGTGTACAGTCCGCTCGAGGGTTTTGGAGAGGAAGGGTAGGAGGGAGACAGGACGGTAGCTCTGGAGGGAGGTGGGGTCGAGGGTAGGTTTTTTGAGGAGGGGAGTGATAGAGGCTTTTTTGAAGGCAGAGGGGAAGATGCCAGAAAGTAGAGAGGTGTTGAGGAGGGAGGAGATGAAGGGGAGTAGAGCAGGAGCAGCAGCTTGAAAGAGGTGAGTGGGGAGGGGGTCCAAGGCACACGTGGTGGGTTTGTGACCCTGGAGCAGGGAGGAGAGGTCAGAGTCTGAGAGGGGCAAGAAGGTGGAGAGGGAGGGCGAGTTAGTAGGGGATGTAGTGGGTGTAGGGGTTGGAGCAGGAGGGGGTGCGGGGGAGGGAGAGGTGTTAAAGAGTTTGCGGATATCTGAGATTTTAGAAGAGAAGAAGGAGGCAAAGTCGTCAGGGGAGATAGAGGAGGGAGGAGGAGGGGGGGGAGGGTTTAGGAGGGAGGAGAAGGTAGAGAATAGTTTACGTGGGTTGTTAGTGGAGGCTTGGATTACAGATTGGAAATAAGCACATTTAGCAGAGGAGAGAGTAGAGGAGAAGGAGGAGAGAAGAGTGCGGTAAAGGTCTAGGGCAGCAGGGAGTTTGGTTCTCTTCCATTTCTTTTCAGCAGATCGCAGTGTGATTCTTGCCGAGCGGAGCACAGAGGAGAGCCAGGGATGGGGAGGGGAGGGGCGAGCGGGTCGGGAGGTGAGGGGACAGAGGGAGTCGAGGGAGGAGGTGAGTGAGGAGAAGAGGGTGGAGGTAGCAGAGTCTACGGAGAGTTGTGAAAAGGAGTCGATAGGAGGGAGGTGAGAGAGAGCAGTGGAGGCAAGGACAGAGGGGGAGAGAGAGCGGAGGTTACGGCGAGAGGCGACAGTGGGGGTAGGAGGAGCAGGGAGAGGGGGGAGAGACAGAGAAAAAGAGATGAAATAGTGATCAGTGTTTCTTTTAGTATAGTGCTTAATTCATGTGTACAGTATAGTAAAATACTTCTTTGCTCTTACTGTTTGTCTTGTTGCCATGGTTTATCTACTCTTTCAGTTATCTTGAGACTGTGCTTCGAGTCTGCTTCCCATAGTCAGATGGGAGAACTTTTGAATTCTTAGTTTCAGGAGAATCTCATTAAAGTGTATGTGATTGCAAGTACTGCTTGTACCCTACAAATACATCCTTCTTTTATCTGCTCTACACCGGGCACAATGGGATGGTGGAATTGTTGACAGTCTAAAATAATATATAACTCCTAAAAATAATTTCATTTTTATAAGAAAAAAAAGTGTCAACTCATGGAAGTTGAAGACTTATGTATATAAAAGTAGCACCGAAAGATTCCATACATTTATTAATTTATTCAAACTCAAGCTGAATTTTAGCACATACATGGAGCAGTTTTGTTGCACATATCAAAACACTTAACTTTCTTGTGGTAGCCCAGAGTTCACTCTTAATTCATTGAATTAAACTGACAGCATTCTTTTTTCACAAACTTTCATTGTTAGGACAATGCACCCTGGCACCATTTATAAGAAATTAAATTATGTTACCAAGGAGATAGCATTTACTATAATGAAGAGTAGATCCTAGAAAATGGCCTCTTTCACTGCAGCTCGGAGCACAGCCACAAAAGCAATTGATTGGTCTTGGCATTTAGTCCTATATCAGCAGTGTCATCCATAGCTTCAGGAGAGAGAACACTAATCTGAAGTGACATTTCTGTTCTGACGGGCTTTTCTAGCCTGATGAAAGCAATTACTGCAAATGATAATTTGCTGAAGTTTCAACCACTTTAATTGATATTTTTTGGTTCTCAGAAGTTCAATTGTGAAGTGATTAGCTGATCTGGTAAATATAAATCTAAGATGTGAAATAGGTTAAGCTGCTCCAAGGTAAATCTTCCATTATTGGTTCTTGCAAAAACTCTGTTACTGGGCATTGTTTTTTCATTTAGTCTGAGGATTTCCTTTTTGGCACCACTTTTGGGCACTATTAATAAATCCTGCTGACCTAACGTTTGATGGCAATTGAACAACTCACACAGCCACTTAGGCATAAACTGTGTACCACTAACATATTAAAAATGTGTTTAGAAGGCAACTGGCCAAGCCTTCTAAAATTCTAAATTCACTGGTTCCCATCCTGAGGGTTTTTGTCAACAGTAAGTTATGAATTAAGGTCTTATAGGGTGATGTATAACAAAAAAAAGCTAATAAAATCAATAGGTTTTTACAGTTACTGGCTAGTACAATGTCTTTACTCGTTTGGCAGGTTGGAGGCCAAGTTCCAGCAATTATTGAAATTAATACTTTTTCCAGAATAAATGACTGTGACAGGCAGCACATGCTAGCATTCAGAATGTCTCGGCCTGTTTCAAAGTACAGAACACAAAAGCAGACCAGACCACTAAAATATGACAGCTCGTTTTAGAAACCACACTGTGAATTTAAGGGAAAGCAAAATAATCTCTTGCTATAAAAAGTAAACAGCAGAAAATAGGGACACAAAACACACAAATTATTATTTATTTCTAAGCAGACGCCCTTATCCAGGGCGACTTACAATTGTTACAAGATATCACATTATACATTATTTCATGATATCACATTATTTTTACATACAATTACCCATTTATACAGTTGGGTTTTTACTGGAGCAATCTAGGTAAAGTACTTTGCTCAAGGGTACAACAGCAGTGTCCCCCACTGGGGATTGAACCCACAACCCTTTGGTCAAGAGTCCAGAGCCCTAACCACTACTCCACACTGCTGAATTATGAGAAAAAAGTTTGGCTCAATGTTTTGGCTTGGTGGTTGTCAGGAAATACCCATGGTGAGAGAAGAAAAGGGGTTTTATTTGTTGTTTCCCCAGATTTCTGTCAGCAGAAAATCTATTCAGACTTCATTATTTTCTTTTTCAGCAACATACACTTTTAGCAACATAGAGTACGGAGTAAATAATAACTGATAATCCTAGATTTTGACTTGTTTTGTAATGTACAGTATTATGGAATGATCAGTGATGAGTTTCTAGGATAAATGCCAGTTGTTTTGTACTCCTCTTTTACCTGGCTATCAGAATTGTAGAGAAACTTCCTATAGTTGCATTGCTAAACCAGCTTTAAAAGCAAAAGGCCTACAGGATGGCCTTGGAGTAAAGAAACGTCTCGATACATGGTACTTCATCCCTTATGTTGATAGGTGCTTAAAAAGTAATTTAAGAAATATACCAAATTCTGTATGCTTTCATGTATAGAAAAACGTATTTGCTTCTTGTAGCAAGTGATAAATATGACGCAAGGATGAAGGTCACACAACCCTAGCACATCAAGAAATATTTGGCAGCTAAACATAATGCTTTCCAAGTTTGTGGAACAAATGAAATTTTGCTGCTGTGTTACTGTTTGCCTCCAAACAACCATTACAACTGGTTTTATATATTGTGTGAGCAGCAGACCATCAAATACTGCATTTTTACTGACATGTAGCTGCAGAGATGATCTACAGTAGCAATCTGCCACTTAGATATAAGGGCAAAATGTGCATCTATATTTGGTAGTGAAATTATCCTATTATGCTCTTGATGCTTACAAATGCTAACATAAATTGATTATGACAACTATGAGTATTGCATTAGCAAAGTGGTAAGGTTCTTTTCCCAGTACATGAAAGTCCCAGCAGTGGCCTTGTAGTTTTATCAGCAAATTGCAAACATTGTGAATTCATTAATCGTTTAGGTGGGCTTATGGATGTCAGAATACAGCATCAGAAAAGAAGGATCATACCTGCATACACAACAACAGAACCATTCTGGTTTGAAAAAACACACTTTTTTATTTATTTTTTGAAAGCTTGATTGCTGAAAGCCATTTCTGTAATTCCCAATTTTATTGATATGGCACATTGTGTTAAATGTCAATTTAGGACACTGGAGTTTAATACATTCCGATAATAAACAGTATTTGCTGGTGCCTAACATTGCTCAATAATTTCTACTCCAATAAAATTCATACTACCCCCATCTTTCAAATCCTTCCTAACTGATTTTGCATTTGTGGTGCTTAAAAATTAATGTAAGTGTTACCCTATTAGGGGACTTTCAGCTCCCTGTGTGATTTATTGCTAACTTAATACAATACGGCTAGAGATGATGAAAGGGATATGAAGCTGTGGTGCATTTTGTATGTAACTTACTGTGGCTGTCATTGTTGTTTTTATATGATAGCACATACTAGAAATTGTATATTGTACTACACAACTACTAGGCAATGATCTCGACAGATTGATCATACAATATTTGGTGATGGATTTTGTCTTTGATGAGAATCCGGTCTGTATGAATAAGAAGATGTGTTGTTCTTCAGCTTTCAGAAATATCAATACCTGCACAAATGTTCCCAAAACCATTAGAAAAGCAGTGGATAGAGTCAGGGTGTTAAACCTGGATCTTTGTGTCTCTGAGTGTACATTTGTTCATCTCCTGGTCTAGACCTCCATGTATTAGTTAAGAGACATGCGCATATTTCCATATTACTTTTATTTGTATTTTTATTTTAAATTTGTAAGTGAGTTCAGAACATGTAACGGATTAACTGCACTGGAGAATGGGATTTTGTTTTTTTCAACCAAGCAAGTGTGGCAAAAAAAAGCTGCCAGGCCACTTTCCATTACTGCCCAGCCAATGTGCCTGTATCCTGCCTTGAATTGACTACCTATATGATATGAAGATAATGCATATTTTCTTCTAACTCCTGTTTCAGGTTGCAAGCATTGAGAAAAGAGAAGTCGCGAGATGCCGCCCGCTCTCGTCGTGGAAAGGAGAACTTTGAGTTCTACGAGCTGGCGAAGCTCCTGCCACTCCCAGGTGCCATCACCAGCCAGCTCGACAAGGCCTCCATCATCCGCCTCACCATCAGCTATCTTAAAATGCGAGACTTTGCCAATCAAGGGGATCCCCCCTGGAACCTGAGGATGGAAGGGCCTCCACCCAACACCTCTGTGAAAGGTACCAGCTAACCTCAGACTAATAATGTACTGTAAAAACATCATGTGCAGGAAGTAGCACGATGAGATTGCTGTCTTCTTTATTAAATATGTTGTCTAACAGTAAACTACAACAACAACATCATAGTAGTCATACTAGTTTTTATTAGTGTTCTGTTATTTTTTTAAATAAAAAAAAATGCCACGGCACTAGTAAAAGTGAACACTGCAGAAAATCCATGGTCTATTAAAATTGAACAAGCAGATTCTACAATACAAGAAAAAATGTGAGGGCACCATGACCTGACATCTGATTTACAGTGTTGCTTTAAATAAATTAGACAAACCAATTGGTGATGGTCTGCTGAACCCAGGTGCTCAAACCAAACTCCATCCACTTGACTATGGTGCCCTTTATCCTCCTCTGACGAGGAGAAACAAATACATTTGCACTAGATGTAATATTTTAAGAGGCCCGATTCTCTGAGGATTACATTGTAAATACATGATAATAACTGATACTGTATTAATTTATGTGATGAGGTAAGACTTCAGAAAAAGCAATTTATTATTAGCGTTATCTGAGAGGATATTCTAGAAAACGAAATGCATTCGTAATATTGTTTCTGAAACTCTTGAGCACAGCTCATTCAGCAGTCTTTCAATCAATTTACTCGTGCCTTTATGTGAGCACCTATGTCAGTGCTGCTATGAATATGTTATTATATGAGATTTGCTGAAGAAATGACTGTGCCGACTTCTGGCGAGGAATTTCTACTTAATAAGTGATGATTGTAAGCTTTAGGGAAATCTCAGTGCGGTGACGGTTGGTAAAGCCACTATGCTTTAAGAAAGATCTTTATTTAAAGATTCAGTACAAATTCATTTTCCCTTATCATTTTAGAAAACAGAAGTTGGAGTTGGCATTTGTGCTGAAATAATGGTGACACAAGAAATCTACTATGTACTGGAATACATAGCCTTAAAACAAAGAGTTACATAAGGCATGAGGATAAAAAACAAAAACGTTTCTAAAATGTGGAATGATATTAATACCCTGACTCTCTTATTTTGTACTGAATGTTAATATCGTAACATACACTGACTGGCCAACATTTTGGAGAATATAAATTGAGTTAGACTATGCCCTATTTGTGCAGTGTATGCAAATGTATGTGGTCACGTGATGTGTCGTGATGCACAAAACCTTCTTAAATTGTGCGACTATTCACAACAATTATGGAACACAGTCAAGCAATATTCGGGGGCTATACATTTTGAGTTATTAAAGTAATTATTCAATAGTTTGGCTAGTCAGGGTGTATAATAATGTCTTTCAAATTAACATTCTTAAATACTGAGACTTGAACATGTTGTGCTACCTTTTTAAAACCAAACGAAAAAATTAGACCACCTCATATTCAGTTATTACAGAAAACAAAAATATCTTTGACCTTGGATGTCCTTTATATAACCACTGACCTTTAACATAATTGACCCATCAAACGGTTGGTCCCTTTTACCGAAATTTGCTCATCTCTGTCTCATCCATTTCACATCTGTTGAGGGACACTGCACAAACAAGCTTGACCTTTCACTTGTTTTCCGTCAGTACATAGATGCTGACCCACTGTACAACCTGCATATTTATTATTCATACAGTCAGTGTGTCAGATATAATATGCAGACTGCTGTTTTTTTTTAAATGCCACAGATTATTAACACTTTAAAAACAAGGCTTTTGGTCTGTCGTCAACATCTGTCTTTCTGGATAGTTTTTTTTAGGGTAATCCCAAGCTACCAAAATGTTTGTGTGTTAATTTGCTATCTAGAGATGGCAAATTGCAATGTCCCAAGTATATACAATAACAGGTAGACTTTCTTTAACACAATGAAGCAGACTGCCTTTCCCCTGACTGGTCTTATCAAATCAGCAGTTTTGTATAGACGGAAGCCATTGGAGATGCAATATAATGTAACTACGATTGTCTGATACAGTCGGTTTTAAAAGATGTAACGTATTGGACCCTGATTGGGTTAATTTTAAAATCTTCCAACTACAGTGTAGTACATTCTGTAAAGTGAACTCCCCAGATGTAAGGTTTATACAGGCCTTATAACCACTTTGTCAAGCCTCCTGCTGTGACATGGTGGTAATTCCAAGCCAAGTTCCTATCAAACATTGAGATAAACAACAAATTAGTCTCTGACAAACCGCTTGAAAAAAATCGAATAATGACCTGATAATTGGATGGCTTAGAAACAGTAAGATTATCCAGATGACATGAAGCTTCTGGATGGAAAGAAACAAAGATCTTTAAAAAGATCACTTAGTGATGAGTGTGATGAGTTATAATACAGTAGATGTCTTCTATGGGCTTTAGCAAATAAAACACAATAACAGTACCACGTTGCCACTTAGTGTAATATAATGCGTCAGTATTGCAACAGCACAGGTAAAATGTGCACACTGAGAGAGAAAATACATAACTGAAGTCTTTTGGCCAGTAAACCTTTACAGTGTGAACAGAAGTCAGCAAAGAGGCCAGTGGAATTAGATGGTAAGAGAATGGATTTAGAGCAGAGGGAAAGTGAAGGCTCGCCTTACTGATTTAAGAAGAGATCAGACAGATTGCAGGGTAGGACGCAGCAAAGTATATAAAAGACAAATCCTAAAAACGCAGGAAGGATGGGAAGGGTAAGCTCCACGTGCCAAGGGAGTGGTACAGGCCCTATTCCTAGCTTTAACTGCTGAGATATTTAAAGAATGATGTTTTTCAAAGTCTGTTTTCCTTAATGAAATAAAATTAATGAAAGCACTGTAGACTATGGTTCATCAAACCACCAACAGAACAGAAAAGTTTCATAAATACCAAACTGTGTTGTATTCATTAAACAGACAACACAGATATCTCCAGAGTTAATGCTTCATGAATAGCCACTAATAATTCTAAAGGTGTTAAAGTATGCATGCTGAATTTGTTTATGTTTTATAAAGAATCAATAAAGCTTCATGAGGAGATACAGTAGCAGTATTCATGAGTTCATACTGATTGGTCTACTAACTCATGCATATTTTTCACACTTGAACACGGCTTGATGGGAATTTGTACCGTTCACCACTTAAAATCGATATTTGTTGACGTGTTTCTAATCACAATCTTTCTGATTTTGTATTTTTTCACAAGTTCTCTTTACCAAAAATAAATCCCCTGTAATCCTCATAAATCTAGGTCTAATCCCAGTTGCCCTATAGAGCATTCTATTGGCCATGCCATTCAGCATGTGAAAACACACTGTACTGAGACCAGGTTTGTACGATTATAGGAGGTTGATTGCAGAATGCTTTATGTGTGTACCCACTGTGCCACAGCCATTGTTCGAATGTATTAATGTTAATGAGGGTATTAATGTTGTTTGCATCATAACGGACCTGCCTGACAGTTGGTTAGAGAAACCGATTTAGCTGCCTAGAGAGTCGTCAGAGTCATGGCAGAATCACTGTGCTCTCAACATAGATACAGGGAAACTTTTTATATATTTTGTACTCTATAAATGGATAGTAATTTACCCAGCTGTGAATGTGGGATGTTTCATTCCCAAGCCATGTTGTAAGAAAAATTGAATGACAGTGAGCAAAACAGCAGTAATTATAAAACTAATTACTAAATGCTGATGATGCCCATAGGCTTTGCATAACTAAAATTAGAAAAGGAAATTGCTTTTGGCTTCATAGTTTCTGTAGGTCTGCTTGTGTGCTGATTTTTTTAATGTATTATTATTATTATTATTATTATTATTATTATTATTATTATTATTATTATTACTATAGAATAGTTGCTACGGAGACACTTTTTTTGCAACGAAACACCTCCTGGATGCATTTTTGTGAATGCCTAACAATAAAAAAGAGTATTTGTATAACCAAAGTTAAATAATAGGGTAACAGTTAAAACTGAAAACAGATGTTTAAATCAGCCTATTTATTTGGTAATGACAAAAGGATGGGAGTTAGTACGACATTCAGTGGTGTGTTAAGAGATTTGTTCAGCCAAATCGTCTTACAGAATATAATGTTTCAGATTAGTACAACGATTATGCTACTTTATGATACATGTATAGCTGTATACAATGTCAGCGTGTGAAATTGTATACCAACTGTAAAATAATTTGAAGACATGATATATAGATATATTATATACAGTGTTTATTTTTATTTAGTATGTTTGTTGATTTTAAAGTGTTCAATTTTATGATATTGGTCACTAATAGCTTTGGTTTAATTAAACAAAATGAAGCACTTTATAGACGTGAACTAAGGCAAAACTGGTCCACCTTCTTTCATTAATTTTGAGTTTCAAATGCAGACAACCTGCAAATGATGTATTAAAGTACAAATATAAATATGGGCTAAATGCTGGAATTTTCCCCAGTGGTTTGCTTCGCACTGTACCTTTGCGTTGGTGGTTTTGGTAATTAGTCCTTTTACAAATGCAAATGGTCTAATAATGGAGAAATAAATCAGACTGACACGCAGAATGAATATGGAAAGGTTTGTTTCTCACTTTGTGACTGGCCATTTAGTCAGCTGTAACTAATGTCTACACAAATTGGTACAAATCACTGGTCCTTACCTATAAGAGCAAGAAATAGCAATTGTGCTGTTCTCAGTAATTGTCCTTAACCTTAAGTAGACCACCTCCTGCTGAAGAAACACAAACTGAGATTATGGCAACGGTTCTGCCAAAAAATGCTATAGTACTTAAATGTCATCCATTATGTAGTACAATCTTATTTGTGGCTAGTATGTACCGTAGAATTTGAAATAGAAATCAGAAACACCTTTCATAACCCCGGGTGTAGAGCCGCTGGCAGCAGGGAAAGCGCTGATTTGATGTAGTCTGTAAGGTATTCATGGAGGGATAGTTGACTTGGGATGCCATTTTTCTAACAAATGAATGTGAGATGGGATGCGCCCATTTACAGTACACACATGTGGGTACCCAGCTGGGATTGCATAGAGTATCTTAGAAACAGTATGCAATCAGTAGGTTTTGTAATGAGCCCCATGCCTTTAAAAAAAAAAAAAAAAAAAAAAAGAGCACATATGGAGCTGCAGCAATATAGCCCATACATTTTCTTCATAAAATGTTAATTTACCTTTCGCAAATGTGTACTGAATGTAACAAAAGATCTCTGTGCCCGACAGATGGACCTTGCCATAATCCTGCATAATTTGACTGTCCACTATTACCTGTACTATAATGCTAGAAGAGTATTCACTAGATCACAGACAGTCGCTGAATGAATTGCAGCTCTTTTGAAGTATTATGTCTGAAAGCACAGCATGAAGCTCAAATAAAGTGAAGGACGTTCACTATTACAAGTAATGTCCTTAATAATCTTGTTAGTCTAGTCTCTCTCAGTACGAGACAAATGGAACATTATTGGCTTATGGGCAGTAGTAAATAATTTAGTTTCCAATATTCAGACTGCTTTGACAGTAAATTAAAATGACATGAAAAGGGCTTGTTGAATAAAGAAAGTATCCAATCAAATTTAATTGGCATGACTAAGGCAGCAGTAATATGTTTTATAATTAAACCATGTTGTCTTGGAGCTTTATAACCGTGCATGAATCAAAATGTCAAAAATAATTCCTTGATATTGTGCTTTTAAAACATTGCGGTGCCAATATCCTTTCATGAAGTAGATTTCCTGCAGTACTTAAAGACTAATGCAACATGAAACATGAATCCAGTCACTCTGTGTTTAATTGATATCTACTAAATCTTGCCTGTTTTTGAAATGTGTGATTTATTTTTTCACTAGGTAGCATTTTTAAAATACTGCCGCACTAACAGCCAGTGTGTGGATAAACACACAGGTCATTATCTTATACTTACTTCTACTCTGTTGTATGATAGCATATTGAATGCAAACCAGAGTCTATTTGCACATACTCTTATTACTGAAGTGGGCACATTCAGTTAGACGAGGAAAAAATATTTGAAACTCTGAAGGAAGGTCGTTGAGCCTTTTTGAGTGTTTAGTGTTTTTGTTTTTTTAGTGTTGACTGTGCTTCCCACTATCAAACCACAAATGACTGCATTTACCCTAATAAGCAGATTTAATCAGACCATTTTCTGCCTGTGAAGCGCTGGGGCTAGTTTAATCACACAGTTATTTACTGTCTCTGAGGCATTCATATTGAAACCAATGGATTTGTACCATTAGGTGGGATTGGTGGATATCCTAGCGAGAACTTGGAAACTTGATAACCCATGTGTGAAGTATTGAGCACTGCTATCTAAACGCATGACTAACCATTTTTGTTCACCCATCTAGTTTATTCTCTTGCTGCTACCCCTTCTCTTGAGGACTTGTTTTGCTTAGATTTTTTTTTCTTTGTAAAAGGTCCCACAATTCCATTATATAAAACTGTTTTGCAGACTAGGAAAAAACCAAAAAACACTCACTCTTGTTACTGTTCTCATTTTTCTGATTTGTTAGCCAGTATGATGGCTTACGATGCTGATGTGTTAGGGGTTTGACCTTTCTCCTCAAAAAGGTCATTGTGAGAAGATAGAATGTCAACTCTACTGTCTAGGCCAGGATCCAAATAAGTGATGTGGCCAGTTAGATCTTTTTCGAGATGACAGTAAGTAAAGGAATAGTACAGGCAGGATTTAATTAGGTTTACTGCCAACTGCACTGCTTGCTGCGAGCCAGGATCAAGCTGGCACTGGTCATGGGGAGGTATATCCTCAAATACAGTATTAATACAGCTGGCCAAGTCCTTTTCCTTTTGCAGATTTGGCTGTGGAGGTGAGGATCAGTTGGAATGTAAGCGTCTTGTCATGAGACACATGTAAAATGTAGTATGATACTAAGCTCAGCTGAAACATGCTTATAAACAATAGTAATAATACAGTCATACATTGACAGACTGATACACACACATACTGTACATGCAATTACTCAATTTATGTATTACTTTCATGTACACTCACAAACAACTGTGGTAAGCTAAATGTTTAATCATTAACTAACATACTGTATACTGTAAAAAGAAAAGTGACTCAATATAAACAATTTACAATTAGCATGTTGTTGTCAGAAATGCCAAATTTCACTGGTATGAACAGAATATTTAAAAAAAGTTCAAACAATTTGAATAACGCATGTATTCATTACAGATAGAGCTCTTCAAATGTAGCATATTGATGTTGGTTAAAAATCCCCTGCTATATTATAGCTGATGTGTGAATTTGTTGGAATTTCTAGCAATTAGAAATAACATTGGCCTCCGAGTGTCATTCAGTTATGTGCAAACCTCAGGGTAAGCAGTGTTGTAGCAAAAATGACTTAATTTAGGTTTCAGATCTCCAAGGATCTAGATCAGTTTGCTAGTTCGAGTCAATCATTTTATGAAATATGCACATTTTTTATTGTTGAATTGAAGCGAGAAAAATGACTTTCAGCATAAAAAGGGATTGACTAAAATGGCACAACTACTACAATTGTATTGCATGTTATTTCCAGTTCTTTAATACATAAGTGAATCATTAGTATTGCAATAAGAATCCCTTTTTGTTGTATTAATAATGCAGCCTTTGTAAAATCATTTAGTTGCTGTATGTGTGCTTGAAATGCTCAGAAGAAAGGATGCAAATAGCACTACAGGGATCATAAAACTAATGAAGATACTAATTGAAAAGGAAAAATGACTATGATCAGGTTAATATTCGGCATAGAGCAATGAGCCTGGCAATTATATTAAGCGCTGGAGAGACACTGAACTTGATATAGGTGTACAGGTAACTCTTATTCAGATTTTGAAAGTTTTTTTTTTATATGTAGACAGTATTTTGGAAAGCGGATAGATACTTTCTACCGCCGTTATGTTTTGGAGGGAGGTGTCCTTCAAATTTGACCCAAAGCTTATGTTGCATTATGAGCATTATGGATCCCACTGGTACACATTAAAAAGATACGTGACCCTCATGCTTCGCAGGATCCATGCCCAAGAAGCAAGAGAACCAAAAAAAAACATCTTATAGTAAATCAATCAGC
The DNA here is from genome assembly GCF_902713425.1 of Acipenser ruthenus. Taxonomy (NCBI): domain Eukaryota; kingdom Metazoa; phylum Chordata; class Actinopteri; order Acipenseriformes; family Acipenseridae; genus Acipenser; species Acipenser ruthenus. The sequence goes on from NC_081206.1 coordinate 24,408,958, forward strand.
ACATTTATGATTGTATCTGTCTATAATTGTACCATTTAGGATCATGATGTTGGACTAGCATTTCAGATGATGTAAGCCAGAAATAGAATGGACTTTGAAATCAAGAGATGATTCTGGATCCGATGTGTCCACAGATTCATGTTTAAATTGATGACCGGTGAACATCACTGCTATTGGAATACATTTTGCATGACAAAGCACACAATCGCCGTATATGCAGGGCTCATGTTAACATGTGGATGTTGTTATTTGATTTGATTTGACTTATCACTTTTCTTTGACAGAATTTAATTAAGGACGTTTATGTTTAAGACTGATACAACTTCAGTACAGTTTTCATTGAAAAAAAACACTCGAGTTGCCAAGGGGCCACTATAATAGACGATAAATCAAGCACTTTTCTTGCATTGGTATTCTGTATCCACATGCCATTCTCAGAGCTGTCCCTAACGTTTAAAATGAGACCAATTAACATTTTATGATTTCTTAAATACAATATGAGCAGCAGGCTGTGGTTTTATAGCTTTAATTCAGGCTTTATTCCATATTACGACATAATAAGTTTAATCCAAAACAGAATATATCTGCATGAAGCAGTTAGTGAATTAAAACTGCTGCAAGAGGTTCTCCTGTCTCCTTGGTGCTATATGCTACCGTGTGTCGTAAATGAATTAATAACGAATCCCTAGTTGATGGGAACTATGTCATTGTGCTGTGTATGTGTGTGTCTATATACTGTGTGTGTTTGAGAACAGTAACTGGAAACCAGTTTGTAACTCAAAGAAAAAAAGGGTTATTTTTTTTTATTGTGATTGATAATCATTTGCAGTGCAATGGGATTTTTCTGTCAACCAGACAAAAAATACGGAAACATAGAACCCTTTTAAGTTGGGGGCGGGGCGAGTGACATGCAACAATGATATGGTGATGATACATGATGAATAGTGTATTTTTTTCTTGGACATCATAACTTGGAAACCAACAATAATAATACAAAGAAAAAAAAACTTTAATTGACAATTTCTTTAAATTGCTGAGAAAAAAAAGCGTCAGGCATTGGTGGCGGAGGTATAATAAGCAGTTTCTCATCACTGTCTCCGTGATTGAGCCTATACAAAAACGATTTATTTACATGGTAACTCGGAGTAATTGAAATACAGACAAGGTTTGCTTCCAATTTACCAGCAATAAAGTTGTAATAGGGTTTTCTCTGCAATTGTACCCTTAATATGCTCATTCTAAAGAGCAGTATTTTGCCAGTCGAACAAATAACATCAGGGAAGCTTACGACCAGTAATAGCCCCACATTGATGCACGCATTAAACTTGTTAAATCAATTCAGCAGACACTTTCTAAAGTGGACTGTCTGTTCACTTTCTTCACAAGCCTACTCAAACCCTTTTAAGCTTATCAATCACTTTCATTCCCTTTTAGTGACTCTTGGCTTTTAAATTGTAATTATTTATATTCTGCAGATACTTCACTGAAAAAAAAGATCTTGCTGGGGTATCTTATAGCCTGGATATTACACTTGAAAATATACATGTTTACAAAAGGCTTGCTGTGCTGTATAGTATTATCAGTCCAGGAAAAATAGACTTTCCGTGCCTTGCTTGAATCATTTCCTGAGCTCAAATTCAACCCAGCATTATTTCTTGATTTCAATAACGTTTTTCTTTAATCATATTTGTTTAATGAATTATTTGCGACGGATTTGAAGTTGCTTGTTAGCACTAGTGTTTAGGATATAGTACTGTAATTGGTGACTTACACTTCTATCCAGGTAAACATGATGCCTTAGAATGTCATTGCATTTTGTTACTAGCTGCTTCCATATAGCTTTCTGGCATTTATTGCATGACTTGCTTGTCCCTTTTGTTTTGACATAATCACCAGTGTCCATTTGTTTTATTTCTTTTTTTCCTAGCCATACTAACCCCAATTCAAGAACTTTTGTTTCCTCATTCTGTTACTCTTAGATGTCCTCCTTATCTTGCCAAGCAGCTGTTTTGTTCCCTCAAACTTTTTAGATTGTTTTTAGCAGTATCCTGTGGATCACAGCAATGGTGCATATTCTGCAATCCATTAGAAGGTTCTAAAAGGGTACAATAAACATCACAGTTTAGTTTATTACTGCAGAATATTTTAATTTTGAACTCAATCAAAATTAACTTCTTCTCTCTCTCTCTCTCTCTCTCTCTCTCTCTCTCTCTCTCTCTCTCTCTCTCTCTCTCTCTCTCTCTCTCTCTCTCTCTAGTACCGTACCGTAAGTTTAAAAAAAACACAAAAAATGTATACCTACAGATGCTTATCTGAAACAAAAATGCATTATCTTGTTGTAGCAGAAGGAGTTAAATCCTAGATCCACTGTAATAGAACTGTGTACTAAATGTCACACTGTTGTTCTGTATTTGTCTGCATCCCGGTTCTCCATCAATCACAATCTTGTGCAACTACCAGCCTGCAATAATGCCCTGGATTTAACACGTTCAGTCCCTTAGCCATTCCTGAATACATTTATTCTACATGTGAAATACTATGCCAGAGAAAGGTAAAGCATGAAAAATGTAATTATGTTTTTCCCCCCCAAGTCAAGACTGAAGCCCACTTATGGTGAGCAGTTATGCATATTTGACTTGCAGATGTATATACGGCACCAGTCTTTGGTGCTCTGGGAAGTATCTGAATATGTAGAACAACCCAGTTTCTGTGAATCTTGCTTATTATTGGAAACTGTTTGGAGTGTGTGTATTATTTTAATACCTCGTTGTTATGCCCAGGTCTTAGAGATGCAGGTACAGTAATTAAACTGTTAGCTGAAATCCTTTGCCTGGCAGCTGGTGATGCATTATAAAGACATTGAGCTAATCGATTAAAACCGCAGCGACAGGGGAGTTGTCTGACAGCACTGTACTAAGATGAAATTAGTCAGAGTGGCGCAGGGGATCTGAGGGGGGCTGCAGGTGATTTGAGCCCTAATGGGAGCACCCTGGATAAAGGGGACAGCGTGTGCTGATCCCTGTGTAATTAGGACAGCCATGTTTTAAAAGGATTTCCAAATTATTTTAGAAAAGAGAGAGAGAACCAGGGACAGGATAAATCAGCGAGGCTGGTTCTAGCAAACTTGGCCTCTATCCAGTGTGGCTGAAATTACATGAAATTATTCGGCTGCTAGGAAATGTGAAATCAAACTAATTGCCTTTTGAACTAGCCTGTAGCTGTGGCAGGAGCCTGGAAGAGTGGGTACAGCCTGCCTGCAAGAGCTACAGAGTGGAATTGATTTCACAGCTGATATTTATTTAAAAAATATGACACTTATTTTACACTGTACTCATGCCTTTTTCTATGTAAATTTGCTCTAATCTGTAAACTTGTTGATCTTATAGAAAAAGGGGAAAAAAGGCAAATGCAGAATTAGTTGACACAGCTGACGTGATTTATTTCAAAAGACTGTTATGTCAGTGTGATGCTTTCCAGGCAGGAACAGATACATGCAGAATTTTAAGATCTTTACTTGAAGCTCAAGAAAAAAATAAATACATGACAAAATTCCCATTGGGGGCTACTTTTTTGTTACAGTACAATTCACACACGTCAATATAAAAAGTAGAATGATTAAGGATGCAGATCCCTGTATTTTACACTAGGAACAGAACGTTGTTAAAAACAAGCAAATAAAAACAAAATCTAAATTGAGAAACCAATTCCTCAAAAATACTGTTTATTGTTAATGTAACTTTAAGTTAGGTACGCATTAAATGTGGTGCTAGATCTGACAGTGCCACCACCCCTCTGCTCTCTCCCTATAAACAAGAAATGCAGTATCCTATCACAAGCTGGAGAACAAAAACAAAAAGCTGCCTTTAATGTGACCGTTTTTGCATACAATACATAATTATATTGTGTACTAATGTGGATTTATTTCATTATGCTATGCAGTTTGTTTCCAACACTTATTTGGGCTATTTGTGTAACTGAAGTGTTTTCATCTGCTTAAAAAGATTTCAGCGGGACTGGGGCCATCGTTTTTTTTTTTTCATTTTTTTTTTTTTTTTTTCCTCCTCATTCAGGTTCCAAACTAAAAATCAAAATTATTACAACTGCCAAATGTTTCGTAACTCAGTTATGTCTTTAAGGGTTACCAGTCAAGCAACTGTTAAATAACCAGGTAGCTTAACGCCGCTGAATGTGAGGAGCTGAATGTTAGAAATGATAAAAGGTTATTTTGAAGTTTGACTACATCTGTGATGGGAAAACAACACATTGTCCTTCTCTTTAAATCAATATTCGTGTTGTGATTTAACTGGATTTAGGCATGGATCTATTTTGGACCCCCTTCCATGCATGTGAATAAACACAATACCTCTGGTTTCCATAGTCAAAGAATATTTAAGGTACAGTTTGCAGGGTTTTGATTTGCCCAGTATAATTATCCCCCACCCAGCGATGGGGTTAGGACATTCTTTAGCGCGTTATTAGTATGAGAATGTGGGGATGTACTATATGGAAAAACCTGTCATATCTATACAATACACAGAGTACATTCATCACATGGTCACTAATTTTAGCTTCAAATCTGATGTCTTAGCAAAACAGAGCACTTGTCTATTTAGCTAATGGGCCATAAAATCTTATCTTGACAAGAATAAGATACTGTGCCAGACAGTGGCTCTAGATATGGGACTGGAAGACGTGTTAGTTACCCCACAGCCATTGCCTGTCAAAGATTGCAAAGGAATCAGCAGTGAGCACTGGCATCTTCAAAGCAGTACATTTGAATCTCTGGGGGTTTTAAAAAGTGGTTGTTAGCTTTGGGATGGGATTTGCTCGTCATAAATCTGATGCAAGTAGGAAAATACCATGTTATAAAATTGAACTCTAGTGTTATATTTATGTGGTTCATTACTTGGCAACGTGAACTTAGAAATGCAGCTTCCTCTGGGCTTAGGCACAGACTATAAATATGTTTGCTGACATTCATTTTCCCGCTCATTCCCAACAGTTCTGTCCATTTCAAGGATCCAGTGGCATTTTACAATAAGCTATTTTGCGCTTGAAAGAACTCCAGCTGGGCTGTGTGCTCAAAGCTGACCCCTGTCCATTGTGGTCCAGTTAATCTCAGGGGGCCCAAACTTCACAGGATATCTTGTGATCGCTTCTTCTTGGGATGTTATTTGGACACTCTGGTATGCATTTCTTAAGAGGAAACCACACTGCCAATCAAATGTAAGGTATTTAGGAACAAAGCATTCTCCATACCAATCCTCTGGCATATTATCGTTATGGTATGAACATTAGAAACCAGTATGTGCTAGGCAAGCATAGACACTTCTGTATTGGGAAATTTGGAGTGTCAGTGGTTCTATTTCCATTTGGTGCTGGCTCTGAATTGTGGGGGTAGGTTGGGGGATGACTCATAGAGAAAACAGGTCTTTGTGTACCTAAGTTAGAAGAGTGATCTCATAGCTCTTGTTGAAAGGGAACAGAAGTCGCAACAGTATACTGCAACCCATTGAAAACATCTAACAGAAAGACTCACAACCAGGCTTTGGGAACTAATCTAAGAGCTGTTCACCATTTCAATAGATACAGTTGCAACTTTGTTACACAAAACTAAAGCACATGCTTATCAGCTGAAACAGTTTAGTTATGCATTTTAGGCAGCAAAACTATGTTTTGTAATCTCAATTAAAGAACATAACATATTTTAAAGAAAGTTTTTTTTTTCTATTGCACATCGATTTGTAATAATGAATTTGTAAAGTTAATTGGCAAAATAATAAGATAATAAGACTATTTTGTATTTATTTATTTATTTTAAAAAGGAACTTTTAGTAATAATCTTTAAAGACTTTCTCTGACATATTTCTTCATCTTAGTTGCATACACTTCATGTGTTTTTTATTATAACTATATATATATATATATATATATATATATATATATATATATATATATATATATATATATATATAGATTATTATTTTTTTTTTTAATCACTGGTGTTAAAGTTGTTAATACCATCCTGCGAATGCATGCATTCTAAAAGGGCAGCATTCAATATTCCAGATACTACTGAATCAGATTCCTCTTGGTAAACAAGAATGGAGTCATTGTTATTTACCAAGCCCTTGGTCAACAGTGGCCTTCAGTGTCAACTGCTGAAGCAAACTTTTTGAAATGCTCTGCATAACATTTCCTCAGCACTAAAAATGGTTCTGGTTCTTTTGTTTAAGCAACAACACAAGAGAAGGGCATTATAGCATTACACTATATGATGGCTTCATTGGGATTACACACTCTTTACTAAGGGCACTTAACAGAGAGAGCAAGTTTAAGAGGATATTGTTATTATACACACTCTGCATTATTATTAAATGGAGTGTGTTTGTTTTATTAATTGTTGTATGCTTTATATGTTGGCTGCATTATACAGGCTCCAGTAGAAATCTGTTTTATTTCGTTTGTGTTGGTCATCATTTTTGCAATAGGCAAATAAATGACTCATGAGTCCCTTGGCAGTCTGCTTTATAGCATTTGTTTTTCTTGGCTCTGGTAACAAAAAAAAAAAGAAATCCAGAAGTTTAGCTTGTATTTAATAATACATTAAGTATAGCAGGCATAATATTTTGTATTTCTTCACTGTGAAACTAGTCTAAAACTAGTTACCAGTCACTCTTGTATTGGACTCCATGCAAACAGTTATTCAAAATAATCTATATAGTAACTTTACTTAATATTATAAATTAGCATACAGAGATGTTAACGATTTAGGCTGCAATAACATCAACCTTCAGCACAGTAATTGTTTGGCAGTGTGCAGCTCTATAGATCATGGTTATGCAATGTATAGTTAGATATTCATCGCTAGTTAATGTACACATTTTATCTTTTACTTCAAACTGACCTCTTGGTAATAAATTGAAGGGCTACTCTAAATCTGTGTTGAGCATTTAATGAATTAACTAATTCTTCAGTTTAACTCAACATTTGCAGTAAGATGACTTGTACCCTAATGGCTTGTAATTAATTTTTCTGAAAATCGTATTTATGATTGTCTGCAGATTCGGGCCTTTATCTAATACATAATGTTCATTTCAAGCCCTTAATTGCATTTAAATTAAAATTGGCTTAGCAGCAAGATGAATTGTGGGAATGCATCAAACCACCCAGCATGTCCTGAAGATGTGAGCCTGAAAATGCAATTTGGTAGAGATGTGCATAATCAATTGGAGTTCATTAATTTTTATTGCACAGGTAGTTTTAGTGAAGTAGGTGATTTTCATTGAAATATATCTGGATGTTTATGTGAATTTTAATATTACATTTACTTTTTGTATCTTGGTTTTTTAATGCAATTGGCTGAGTTTAATCACAAATCGCTTGCCTTACTGGGATTTTAGGATTAGTTCAAGGTACTACATTTCCTGTTAAATCATCATAAATCTTATATAAATAGTGGGCTGTAATGTCTTAGAAGATCTAAAGGTTTAGTTTTATAAATGCACACCTCAATTGTAGAAAATAGTATTATGTTTAAACAAGTTGTCAAAGCATAGAGCTGAACTCTAACTGTGCTTATGAAGGTACTGTAAATTCCTCATAAGTTTGACACTGTCAGGGGTTAACCCATCATTTTTGACAACATAGGCACTATTGCGAGGGCTTCACAAAACAGTCACCAAATATAGCGTTGTAATGGACCATACGACTTTGAGTCTTGAGTTCAGATAGAAAATTGGTTCCACAGTATCTGATTTTCTATAACTAACCGAAAGAGTAATGCATTTACTACCTGCCCAGCTCGGTTACTTATCTCGTACCTTCAGGAGTATAAAATATGCAAAAAAGTAATATAAAATTACTAATCCATTAAATTAATTCAGCTGATCATGATTGCTGTTCTACCACATGCAGTAGCTGAACCATAGGCATTTTTGAAAATGTAAATCTGCCTTATAATATGATGTGAAAAACCACCTGTACCAGAGTGCCATCGCAAGATGCTTCAGTTGCTTCATTTTTATATACGTTTTACATTAATTAATGTCAAGAGTGGCAGCAAGATATTCTCGTGATGCAATGTGTCCTTGGCTGTCCGTTTTAATGGAAGCATATTAAAACGTGTTACTGTACTGTACCTGTAACATATTCAGTCTGTTCGTTGTGGTTTGGATTTATAACCAGTTAGTCAGAATTATTTTTGCCTTGTTAAGCAAAAACATTTCAGTATTTCTAGAGCATTAGGTTGAAAGCTAATAGGTGGTATTACCTGATGTTTACATAAATTACATTTTAATGTTCACAGAGAGAGTATGCAAGGATTTGATGCTTGGATTAGACAAACTGCCCATTTTACAAGGTTCTTCCTTTACAAAAAAAAAAACCCAAAACACCTTTTTGCAAAGTTATTGGAGGCAGAAAGCCTTTGTCGGCCACGGTCCCCACGTTTCTAAATTGCACATTTGTCATCTTTTTTTAAACAAGTTTGAAAGAAAATAGACCGCACAAGATATATATCCTGCTCTGTGACAAGGCTGTCTCTGCCGTGTGCTAAGAGCTCCAGGTCGGAGTTGATAGCAGTCGTTTTCATTTACCATTCGGCAATCAGAACCTGACAGAGGGATTTCTTATTTTCTCGTTTCATCACTGGAGCATGCCGGTGTAGGTTAGTCCCTAATTACTCTCAGACTGAGACGTTCCAAATATTCCCTTGGTGGTAATATTTTTCTGCCTGAATGAGTCATTATGTTGTTTGGCAGACTGAAACACCAGCCTTTCGGTGTCGGAACACTACCCCTCATGTAGTACTGCATCCTCACTGCTGTCTGTTCCATGGCTATCCTCCCTGCTGTGACATTTCAGGTTGTACTCTGAGAGCATATTTGCCTTTGCTCTCTCTTTCTTTCTCTCTCTCTCTCTCACTCTCTCTCTCTCTCTCTCTCACTCTCTCTGACTGATTTGGATGAGTGCCAGCTCTTTTTCTTCAGGGCCAAGGACAGGAAAATGGGATAGTCGGGGTAGAAATGCTTAATGATCTAATGGAGCAGCACCTCACTCCTGCTGAGAGATAGGGCTTATTTGTTTTGTTGTGCACCGGAAAGGTCAGGGAAATCCTTTTCAATGTGGCTGTGACAGCTTCAATCCATGTTGCTGTATATTCTTTACGCAATTGAAAAAAAAGCTTAATTCGTTTATACTGTGGCTTGTGAAATATAGTGAAATAATATCAATGTAATATGCGTGCTATTACTGTATGTTATACATGATATTATGAAATGTGTAAAATGATCACAATCTGGGACTAGATGATAATAATAAGAATAAGAATAAAAACAATATAACCCATGCCTCCTGTATTATTATTAGCAAGTATATTGGTCTATTTATTTGTTAGACATTTAGAAATGTAATAAAAAGGTACAAACAGATTATTTTGTTTTGTTATCTTCTGTTTCTAAAGTATGCCTTTCTTCTGGAGTTATTTTAGCATAGTGATCAGTATAATATCAAAACTGGAAAATGTGTCACTTATTATTAAATATCCCAACAAATTAAAAAAAAGCCTTTTCCAGGCTGATAAACAGCACTACAGATCATAACCCAACCTCTATCTTTCTTTTCTAAACAGATGGTGTTGCTCGGTAGTGACATTTGGATGTGATTTCCAGTCTCAAAGCATTTACTATTAGGAGACTTACTGTGAGTTTGTTAGTCCTATTGATATATCCTGATGATAATCTGCAGTTACAGTGTAATTAGACTGGGCTTCAATTGCAGTTACCATGCAGTTAATCTGCAGTCTAGTTTCTTCAGCTACTTGTCCAAAGTTAATGACTTTTCACTTCAGTTGCTTTTCACATAGAAATATATGAAAATATATGCCTTTGTCAGACTGTTTAGTTGAGTAGAAGTGAGGTAGAATAAGCTGATATTCACAGAAACCAATGTCTAAGCTGCTTAACTGGGTTTTATGATTTCTGTTTTTAACACAAAGGTTAACAAAAAGGGTGTTCAAACTTTAAATATTTCAGGATCTGGGATATATTATAATATCATGTAACTGAAGACATTTTAGCATTCAGAATGGTTACTTAATATTTAGGGATTATATAGGAAAACGGAGCCCTGTGCACCTGTAAATGGTACATGCAGTAGATACATTTTTAATGACAGAAGGGACTGAATTAACAGCATTGACAATCTGGATCAGATTCACTCAGTTGTCATACAGTTTGTGTTTATTCTTTGAAGAATATCCTTTGTGTAAAAAGCAAGGAAGCACAGCCAGTCAGATCAGGATGAAGGGAGGACTTGATTCCAGCCATCATCACAGGAATTTTGTACAACTGGGAGATTAATGTTTCATGGGTTACACAACATATACAGTTATACAGGTTTTCACATTATATATTTTAATTCAAACTTACAAAACATTACCAGTGCCATCTCTTCAAACCCAAATCCATGCCACCATTTGTTATGTTATTACTTTCCTTTGCCACTTTAAAAATGGTCTGTATATAAACAGTTAACACTATTATAATGCTGTAAATGATTTGCTTTCAGACACATCATTATAATGAGATTCAAGAAGTTGAGAAAAGCAACTTTACTTTAAATTTTAAAACACTACCATCAGTTTCCTGTCAAAAATAGAAAAACAACAAATAGATATTTTCTATCACGTCCTATTACTCACACATTCATATGTCTAATATAAATTGTTTTTGTCAAACCCTCTTTATGCATATTGCTTTGTTGATTCTGGTGTTCATTACATTTTTTGCAGTGTAGCCACATCACAGGTTTAATATACAGCAAGTCAGTTTTGGTTCAGTAATTTCCATCTTACACAATACTTCCGCTAACTAAAGGCTTATCCTTTTTTTTTTTTTTTAAACGCCTACCTATCAATTGAATGAAACATTGCTCCCAGGGTGATTTGATATGCACAAGAGAACTGCCTGTTGGTGATCCTAACTGAGCTTCAAGTGGGCCATGTTGTGTATCCCTCATACAAACAAAAAACAAATGTGCTCGCCATGCTAAAATATGGTATTTGGACTATAAAATAATATAATTGAAAATAAAGGTCTTGCGTATTCTTTACTATGTTTTCAAGCAGAGTAAGCTTGGTATTTCCATTGCAGGCTTTATTGCTTAGACACTGGATTCCCCTTTAAGAGAAAATTGACATTTCGATTTAAAACAGTAGTTTTAAGAGAACAATACTGGGCTAATATCAGCCCATCACAAATACCTCAAGACAATTCTAAGTTAAAGACTTTTAAGAAATTACACTGGTGAAGCCACTAGATGGAAATTTTACATGACTTAATTTTACCTTAGTATCCATAATTGAACCATTTAAGTAATGGATGAATTGCCCAAGACAATTCATTGTGTTTTTTTTAATTTTTTTTATTTTCTTAAAGAATTAAGTAGCTACATTTGTGTACTGTATTTTATTTTTTATGATTTTCAATTATTCTGAGTGGTTTTACTTGCTGATATAGTGCTATAATCTGCATGTAGAAACTGTTCAGTTATAGTTGCCAGACATTTAATATACAAATCTAGCACAGACTAGATTAGTGTCTCTATAGTAGTAAGAGCCAGCTCCATCTATTGAGTAGACATTGTGGATCAGATTTATTTTTGTATTGCTGGACCTAGACAATATAATATTATTGCAATGAGAACAACTCTGAATGACTGCACACATCATAAGAAAAATGTGGAAATGTAATTTGTAATTTGAAATGTACTATCATTTTTTTTTTCTGATGTGATCTACCATGTTCTCCTATAGATCACTCATTGTTCTCTTCAAGTTGCTTTTACCCAGCTTTCCTTTAGCCTTCATATGTAATGTGTTGAACTTTTACTCAAAGTCTATGGAGGTAATATTGTTTCCAATATATAGGCTGGAGTACTGTACAACATTCTGCTGATGCAATGCATTTTTGCTCCCTCCTCCAACCCCTACTTGTCTTTGTTCCAAAGGTCTCTGACATTTACCAGTAGAAAAATTGATTTACCTGAATCCACTCAATTCTCTTCAAGAAGATCAGGATATTTCAAAGCAACAAGAACTATGTGGTCAGAACTGGGAACATGGTGTACATACCTCTACCTTATTAAAAAAAAGGTTGTGTGTATTATGCTGGACTGTATTGGGTTCTGAAACCTGCATTTTTTATATTATTCAGCTACCAATTCAAATGCCATAGAAATACAATGGATTTTCTTTTTTAAACATAAAGCAATTGGAAAATATATGACCTGCTGTAGCAGTTGATAGCTAACACAGATCTAGCTTTAGTAAAGCTGGTAATATGTGAAGGAGATATTGCATCCTAAACTACAGTGGACATCTGCATTACCCCGTGCCTTCCCTGATGTAATGTCCACCCATGAAGATCACAGCATGTGAAAGGCAGACAATTCAGAGAATAAGCTGTAAAATCTGTGAATGCCTATTTCACCCTTTATAGTGAGTTACCTCACACATCACATTGGATGAACCGTCTCTGGACATTCAGTATGGATGTTCTTTTATGTTCTTGTAAGGCTGTTTTTGTCAGTACGTGACCCCGCTGTTATGTTCTGTTAGTTGACATTGTACGTGCCATTCTGACTGTTGCGTTCATCAATGCTGTCGTGGTTGCTGGGTTACATGTTACCGGATGTTGTGGAGTGTTGTGTCGTGCTTGCTGTTGCTGGGATGCGTGATGCCGTTAGTGAGCAAGTGTGTACTATATTGTGTGAATGTATTTATGCATGCACAGTACTGTGCTGTATGTACATTATCTAACTTTCAAACTGTGTTATTCATCAGAAGCATCTTACTGTGACCCTTGTGACCAACTTTGGCTCTGTTAACCTCAAGCCGAATCCACAGCCACCTCTGCTAACCACTAAGATGGGTTGGTTTTCATTTTAGATACTAGTGGTTTAATGTCTGTTTACACTGGCATTAACTGGAGACAGATGGAAATGAACTCTAAATGGAACAACTTGCAGGGAACCAAGCCAAAACTGCCGCTACAAATGTTTGTAGAAAAATAACAAAGATCTTAAATATAGTTTTCTTATACTGTATACAAAATGCAGTCACTTAAGAGACTGCATTTGTCTTTACAATAACTCTTAAACAGTGTACATTTCAATTGGTATTTAAAATGTATTCCTTAGAAATAATAAAAAAAACACTTATAAAAATGTATATTTCACAAAGTTTCTCAGTTCTGTAGAGGAGTGTATCCTACTGTGCTCAAAGTGTACTTTTTCGTGCACTGTGTTGTACAGCATGCTCTGGGGGTCAATGAACTGCATTGGAAAATCATTCTAAAAGCAATTCTAAAGAGAACAGCAACAAAGAATAAGTGGAAGATTATATAAAAGAGGGAATGAGGGAAAATGTATTCAAACAGATTAAAAGTAGATGGTAAATAAAGTACATACCGTTTGACTTAGTAATCCAAACCATTTGTGACTGGACCCTGTAGTGCTCAATGCCATACTACATATGTTCCTGACACTAATCATAACATTACTCTATTGAAGTTTGGTTTCTATTGTTGCTGTCAGCCTACTTTTGATGATAGAGTGGTTCTGATTCATAGGTCATTTCAGACATCAGGGGTCCAGAGTCTACTGCAAAGTGAATAACAAGCTAGCACAGAAGGAAAAGTTGTATACACTTTATATAACAATTGTTGAGATATCTAATATCAAATAACTTTTTCATATTCAGTGGTACTGAGCGAATATTTTGTGTTATTTATTTATGCCAGATCTCATTTTAGAATCTATCTTGTATTTATTCAAATCCAGTGGTAGAATGACCGGGGGTATCGCACTGTTCCAAAACACAAATCTTGCTTAACAGACCCCGAGCGTGATCTAAGAAAAGTAATTCCCCGATATCAGCTATTAAACATACAGTACTTGTTGTATAAACAGAATACCCCATGCACATTGCTATGGTTATTTCACTCATGAGGTTAGCCGTAAACAACCGACTTAACCTCTTTGGGGGCTTGTGGGTTATTCGGCTGTCCTCTTTCGTGAAATACCTACAGTACTCTTTGAATGTTCATGGTGTGTCCTGTATGTATTAACCATTTTCTCTACATATAAAGTTTTAATTTACTAAATTTAGTTTATTAAAGCTTTAGAAGGGGCAGCTAATTCAGAGGAACGGTGAGTTATCAGCGAGAACTGCCAGAGACTCTCTATACAGCAAGGATAGTTTACCTGTTTTCATGCGCAGCAAAAGTAAATCAGCCAGTATTTTTCAGGCACAATAAAAGCAGATAGAACTTGCATGAAAAACACAAGTCAAGTTAGTAGAAACAACAGGGGCACCCATTTTTTCACATTTCCAATGTGTTTTTGTTTCAGATTCAGTTTACATTTCGCAGGTAACTCTCGGCAGTGACACGGTTTCTATCTTCAAGTACAAGGCCATCATTAAGACGTCTTTGGTAAATGCCTGTGCTTTGCATTTGATTTGAAAATCAGTTTTGAGTATTGTGCATTGTGGGGCTAAGTGCGAATGGATTCTACAACTTTACAGCAGTAACATTAAGAGGCAGACATTAACCGCTGGCACCTGACAGCGGGGTGCCTTGACAGTTTGATAAATTAGAACTGACACTTGCCAAAATGTCTGTCCTTCTCTCAGCCTGCCAGTTGAACATTTACACTCTGTTAATTGAATTGGCAATTTGTGTAACAGTACCTGCCCCTGAGCTTTAGTGATGCCGGAGCTGCCATTTAGCTCCGTTAATCCAGAACTTGGGAATAAGGACGCTAAGCTTCACAAGAAATTATTGCAGATTTAAAATGACAGTCAGGGGCCCTGTTGCCTATTTTCCATTAAATGAGAAATAAATTAACAATAGCAATAATGTAGACTTATAGAACTGAAAGTTAAATTGACTTTCAAGTAGCAGTGAGATTTGATATTGCTACTATTCTGAGAATCTGCTTGCATATTTTACAACACGTATGGAAAGCTGTTTATTCAGCGTCCTCATTGAACACCTACCTTACTTCATTTATCTGTTAATGTTATTTTGTATTCATATGAGCCAGCCTTGTTATATTATGAGAATATGTGTATAGC
Organism: Acipenser ruthenus; assembly: GCF_902713425.1. Classification (NCBI taxonomy): domain Eukaryota; kingdom Metazoa; phylum Chordata; class Actinopteri; order Acipenseriformes; family Acipenseridae; genus Acipenser; species Acipenser ruthenus. The sequence goes on from NC_081206.1 coordinate 24,424,097, forward strand.
TTTGATTATTAAAGTGTAACACCCACACACTGTTAGTCAAACAGTTTTGACTAACAGTGTTTTGTTTTGTTCTTGCAGAGAGCAGTTTTTAACCATGTTTTTACATATATATATATATATATATATATATATATATATATATATATATATATATAATATGTACAAATGTTGGGGGCAATTCCATTTATATTTCAGTTGTGTTCTTTAACAGACCTTGAAATGTCATTTATTATAAGTAAATCAGTAGCATGTCTGTTTTGCACACAGGTTAATGTGATTGTAAGCAAGTTTCAAGGAGGAAGTTTGTCTTTAATAATAATACTAATAATGTAAATAATACCAATCATAATAATTCCAAATACTTTTTGTTTAGGTCATGGTATTGGGATTTGAATTGCAGCAATCTTTGACCGAATCACAGTAATTGCTTACCACTGTGTTTTTACTTTTAAAATGATTTGCAACAGACCATCAAAACACTGCCTGATACACATTAACATTGTAAATGGAATATTACAAATCGAATCACTGCAAAGATAAGTAAGGCCATTTTAAGCAAACATGCAATGGTTATAATCTCACAGAAACATTCAGGTTCCTCCATCATGAATTAAATCTGAGGATTATTTGCCCTAGTATTTACATAAAAGGGTCACTTTTTTCACTTAAAAATTAGTTTTCACTATGATATATTTTCACAAGTGTCACAATGAATTAATGACAAACAGCATGGTATTCATTTCAGTTGTTTTAAACCAATGCAATACATTACAATGTTTAAAAACAAAATGAAACCGACTACCAGCTAAAAATACAGTACACATGAAACTTAAATTATGCTGTTTTTAAGAACTGTTAAACATAAACTGCTCAATTTTAGTATGCTCAATATTGGCAACATCATTTACAGTGCATCCTAGTTTTGTTTTTTGTTTTTTAAATAAAGTTTTTATGCAATTACATCTGCCTGCATTTGAAGTCATGTTCCCTTATACAGTAGGCTTCAATGTGACTGTTTTGTTTTGTTATCAACTTTGATGTTTTCTAGGTGAGGAGATTATTTGTTTAAGTTTGTATTTCTTAGGAAAATGGTTCTGGTTTGATCTATAATTTCTGTTGAAACTTGTTTATACTGCATGGATAATGTATTGTGTTTGTTGATCAGCTTTGTCCTCAAAATGTTTTAAAATGGATGAAATAATTTACTTAATTATGATTACAAAGGATTAAGTGAATGCAAGTCCAATATATCATTAAAGTTTTTTTTATTTATATTTTAGAATTAATAAGCAAAATAATAATATTTAATAAAGTATTATTTTAAACTAATGGAGTCAATGCATACCATTTAAAGGTCTTTCCACAATAACAAAAAAAAAAAAATGTCTAAAAGCCAGAAATGTATTATGCAGTCTGGCATTGAGAGGTAGATTTTAAAACGCTCATTTGTTTTGATTAGGGCTGCAGTCTAATGATTAATGTGGAATTATGAGGTTATGCAAATAATAAAAGGCTAATCTGCAAAGCTCAAACATGGAAATATTGAAATGCAAGTTGTACTTCAGTGGTTTGGAGCTTATTTTGTTATTTATTTTGTTATTATTTTCATTGCAGTTTGGAATGTAGATTCCCTGATTTGGCTAAACTTTTTTTGGTTTCCAGTGTCTGAACTCTGTAATAGGGGATGCCTGACATTGTTGAATTGTAATTACTGTGGTACAAATCAGATTTAATAGTAAGCAATAGATATATTGTGCACAATTTTATTTTTACATTCCTGCAATCAAGATTTCATGATACTTCTGACATCGCTGTGAACAATACAGTCAAGAGAAATAGAAATGTATGCACATTATGAAAAGGGTTACCCCAATTTGTGGAGCAGTCCCATCTGAAGCCTTCTTTGCACAGTACTATGCAATAGGTACTACATAAGCCTCTACTAGTTTAACACTTCATATGATATGTATTCTAATGCACATCACAAAAAAAAACCCACTTTAAAAGGAGTATTGTAGAGATTGTGAGGAGACTGGCAGTTACCTAAATCAGTGAAGCACACAATAAAACAAATACATTATCAAGATTTTGTATTATTATTATTATTATTTTGTATTTTAATAATAACCCTTGAAATGGAATATCCCTTTGTCAAGATTTTCAGGTTTTCGTATAGCTGTATTAGTTTGGATAGTCAAATATGAATTATATACTTTACAGAACCAAGTGTTTTTTTAAGGAGGGGTGTACATGATCAAAGTGTGGTTGAACAGGCAAACAAATCTTAAATTGTCAGACTGACTGACACATTTATAATGCATCCTCAGAACCACAGTGATGCATTTAAATATATATGACCTTTTGGGGAGGTAAATCCTGATCGTAAATACAGCAATGATGGACGTTTTGTTTGAGTTGGGGAAGAACTGCTGAGAGACTACTATGGTGGTGATAATAATAGTTACAGTGCAGAGCTATTGTCAAGAAACTGCCATAAATCCTGAAGTTGAAATTTCAGTTTTAGTTCCTCAAAGGCAGTGAATCTTCCGAAATAAAGGAATCCTCAACTCCTCTATTCTGAAACATATGTCACAACATCAGTACAATGGAACATTTCTCTCTGACAGAGGCTGTAACAATATACCAATAACATCTTCCTGCTTTTTGGATGGATTTCACAGGTGAAATATAATTTTACAAGTCGTCTGTGTATTTTATGCAGCCATTGTAGACAAATAGTAGACCTGCGTGTAGAAAGGCATTTATCAGCAACTAAAGTGGAAAATCCCAGATGAATTCAATTTGAAGGCTATAAAAATTAAAATCTTTCGATCAGTCTTTGAACAGTGATTTAAGTCCTAAGTGTACCTCCCTTTAAATGTATCTCTTGATCTATTCTAGGTATTATTTATTCAGACTTGTTAACAGTTCCTCATTTAAAATAAAGCATAAACATGACGTACAGCAAATGAATAAATTAAGATGTTTTTTTTCACAGTTATGTGTACATGACAAAAGGTTTTTAGTGGTTGGGCTGTAAAATCTAAAATATGTTTTTGTAAATTTGGTGCGACGTGAAAATACATGCTTCTTTTGGTGCTTGCATTTGTTTATCTAATGTATTTGTGTGTGTGTGTGTGTGTTTGTGTGTGTGTGTGTGTGTTGTATTTTTGGCCCGGTCCCAAAGGAAAAGAAAAGGCTAAATGCTTAAAGCATGACTAGAGTGTAGAGTTGGGTTTACTCATGCTCCAGATAAGTGTGGAATGTTTGAAGGACAACAAACCTTCCTCCTTCTCCAAGTTCTTCTTTCCACCATGCCAGCAGACCACAGGGACTTATATCCTGACTCCTCTCTAACTGTAAGGCACACAACATGGAGGCAATGTTTACAACTGGTCCTTGAGAGTATTTAATGGCCATCCACTGCTTTTATTACATCATTAATTGCACTTAATGCAGCCACATTACCAGAACGCTTGGCTAAGCTCTGAAAATTAAGTATGGAGTACTTTGTTATAAAATTCACTGTAATGAGCTCTGGTGGGACAAGGTCTGTTAAATTTGAAATTACCACAGGCCATTTCGAAGGACTGTGCATGGCGTTTCACCCACTTTAAAGTTGAAACTTGATAAATGCCCTAAGGGCACTGTTCTAAAGTTATTCTGAGCTCAGATCAATGCTGTAATATTATCCCTGATTTAAACAGGCTTCCTTACTACCTGCAAATTCAATGCCTGTGCTGTAAATATGCCTCAGAAAGACTCTCCACCCATTGGAACTAATTCACTTAAAGAATTATAGTATACGAAACTCGTAACCATACATTTTACATCAAAACAAACAAACAACTTTGTCTATACTATACTATAAAAAAAGAAAAGTCACCTGTTTTATTTCCCTGCTCACTATCACATGCCAATAGTGGTAAATAACAACTACTGCATATGTTTTGGGTAGGAGTGACCTTATGCAGTCAGCAGTTAGAAGGTGCTGCTTCTTTCACTGGCAAATTACTTTTTGGAATGTTCTCAGTATCTGAAAAGGCTTCAGCCCAAAGGCAGCTTAAATCTGTGCATACTGGAGGACACTAGATTAATGAACAATAGTTGCTTCAGAGCTGTTGCTGGGATAAAAATCTATCAATAATAGTATCCACTAGCAAAGCAATCAGATCTTGAACTAGTAGTCTCATGCTATCAACCTTCTTTTGTAAAGTGCAAAAGCAACCTTGTCAGTTGTTTACCAGCTACGTCTTATCAAAACATGCCCTGTGGCTCATAAGCCTAAAATGTGAATTATTAAAACATATTAAATTAATTAAATACTTATTAGGCTCCAGAAAGGCTGCACAATGTCAAACTCCAGTACTGAAATATTCCAGATTACTAGTGGGTCTTCACCTTGCAAATCAATTGCAGAATGCTTGCAACTTAGTTTACCTGATCGTAATTTGGAACTTTGTTTTTAAATTGCAGTATTTGTCATATCAAAAGAGATTATTTACCCTACAGTGATTTATTATGTTCTTAAAATTACCTTGGTTGCCTGTCTCTGATACAGGAATAACACTTCAGGCTTTTTTTTGTTAAATCTGTGAAAAGTCAGTGGTCTGAAGTTGAAACAAGAAGTTAACATCAGTGCATTAAATTGCACAGTAGCTTAAGATCATAGAACCAATTTGCTGAGCAATCAGCAGTCTTAGGCCCTGTCCACACTACATAACCAAGCTCAAGAACCATACTGAAAAACATTTTAATTAATCCAGCTCAAAGCCTCCACACTTAACGTTTCATGTTTAGTCGGGCTTAATGCGTACAAACATGATTAAAACAGTCTGGTTACAGTTCCCAGCAGCGCAATGGACTGTGGGACTTAATATGACATTATCCCACCATGCACTGTATTTTATGTTTACAACCCAGCAAATATGTCTTCACGGAAGACATAGCGCTTCTTAGCATGAACGTTATGGCTTTGTTTCTTAAAAACATGAGGTACATTTTATCATAATGTGTGCGTTTCATTTTGAACTCTGAAGTTCTCCTTGACCGATTTCATCGCTCCATTTTACAACAAGCCTCAGAAATTGCATACAGTCCAGCAGTATTGATAGTCATTCTCAACTCCTTCAGTCGCCTGTTCTGAGTACTGTATTTGTAATGTCCACTCGCCAAAATATATCAGAAATCATTTTGGGATATTGGAAGATACACAAAAAATGTAGTTTGGTATTACAGCGTCCACACTTCTGACAAACCGCACTACCTGATGCGATGTAATTTAGAACCGGACTCGAGACTACCCCTGAGGTGGTTTTTGAGTACGGTATTAAATGCTGCGTAGTGTAGACGATAACTGTATTTAGCACTTTTAAACCGGTTTATAGGCATAGTGTGGACAGGGCCTTAGGGCAGGTTCAGGCTGAATGAAGAGTGTAGTAATTCACTGAATTTATAGTATGTTTCTTTTTTCCCATTTTTTTTCATAAAATTATGTCCACTGCACAGTGCTATGAAACATTAAGCATCTGATTTAAGTACTTCTCTTTAGCTTCCCCAAATTAAAACACCGTCACAGTCATAGTTTCATATACAGTATGATAACCAGCCCTATTCCTAACCCTCAACCAGAACCTTAACAATACAGTAATTACCTAGTCAAATGTTTCAGTTCAGCGTAGATCATTAAATCACACTTATATTGTAATTACCTTCTAATTGCTATATAATTACGTGTAAGATGTGTCCTGCAACTTAAAGCGTAACCAAGTATTTGATCATGTTTTTTTGTGTTTTTTTATTGTTATTGTGTACTGGCAGTTACTCTTACTCTGGTTACTGTGTCTCTGGATAGATTTCCCTTTACTGTAAACCTTTATTATCCATGATCCTCACATATCTTTTCTGTTCAGCTATAGGAGCCCAGCGCAGGAGAAGTCCCAATGCTATGGCGACTGAGATTTTTGAACAACATCTGGGAAGCCACATTCTGCAGGTATGTGAGGAATGCCTTCCTAGTTACTTTTTGCATGTTCACAACTTCATCCCCTTTTTTATTTTTTGACAAAGTCAGTTATTTTTAGTTAACAGCAAATCTTTTTTGTGCAGTTTTCCTTTTTACATTTGAAGGCTGAGTCTTCAGGGAGAGGAAAAATGTTTGATTGATAACACAAAAGACCCATTTTCCTTTGAAATATTGCACAAACACAACTGTATTTCACCGGCTTACATTAGGCACATTATACGTTATTGATGTTTATTTGAAAGTCACTAAGTATTGTCCATTACATAAATCAGTTTAAATGGTTGTTGGCCCAGTGTATGTAACATAAAAGTCGCTTGTTGCAAAAACCAGTGAATGCTCATGAGCTTTGATCACAGGATGAAGACATTTTCAAAACTGTGGTGGTCAATAGATCCGCCTCTGTTTTAAATCAGTTGAATAGATCCACAGCTGTCATGATAACATTTCTCTTTCAGACTGCAAATTTATGGATTGAGTGTGGATTGTACAATATCCTTAGTTCATATGAATTAAAATGTTATTACTAAAGTTTCACTATTTAATTACATTGTTATTAGGAGCACTTACAAAAAGACATCACCAACACACAAGTTGACAAGTTGATATACAGTACTGTGCTCCCTCAATATTTTGCTGTCAGACTTAGGAATAAGTATTGTGCCAACGTTGCTTAGCCTTGAATTGAACCAAATTTGTGAATTATTGAATTATGAAATTGAGACTGGAAATATAGAATTGTCTGGTGTCCTTTAAATATATACTGTATAAGAAATCTAGCTAATGGCATCGCTGTTCATGGTTTGTGTGTGTGTTCAAGTGGGGGAAAAAGAATAATTTCTCATAATAAATCAGATTTTATGAATTTAGGCATCCTGTGTCTATAGGTACTGTGATTCTTGAAATGTATTTTTGTTTACGACTGTAAGTTGCCCTGGATAAGGGCGTCTGCTAAGAAATAAATAATAATAATAATCATATTTTGAAGATTCTTGCTTAGAAACATGCATGGCATTCCCATTGGGATTTTATTTCACTTGATTAAAAAATATTCTTACACTAATGCCCAAGGGCTTAGTAGAGCAAAACTACCTCAATATTTACTGTTCTCTGCATTCTAAACAATGTATACTGTATTGAGAGTGACAGGTAGAACTCTGATGTAAAACAAGAAAAGACTTTCATCATTAACAACTGAATTTCTGGTTTAAAATATGCACTGCACAAAGCTAGGTAGATGATATTGTATACTTTATACTGTACAAATCCTATATACAAAAAGCAATGTGAATTTTCAATACCAAAGAAAGACCTGGGCATATGTTAAAATAATGCAAGCCTTTGCCGTGCATATTTTCACTCCCAGTTTTAAAATCTCTGCTGACCTAGAAAAAGTAATTTTCAACTTTTCCTCTTCTCTGGAAATGTATTCAGCAACATAAACATCTAACCACGGGCGACAATTGCATACCAACAGGTTAAGTGGCTGACAAGCAAAAGGAAATTTATAATTAACATCAATACCAGGCCGAAAGTCTGTTGAGGCGTGGCCTTTTCAAGGAAGGACTTGTTCCTGGCAAATTGTCCCCATTAATCTTCAGCTTAATTGATTGTGAAAAGTTTTAGGATGACATTTAAAAAACCATGCTCTGCTGGTGATTGATTTAGGGAAAATGAACTAATAATGAATGCAAAGCAGTCATTACTTGTTGAGCTCACCAGCTAATTTTAGACAGATTAGACTGTGTTTGATAGCGCTTAATAAAGCAGTCTCCTGATGCGCTCTCAACTGCTGCTTACCTGCACTTGGGCACATTTATATAACATGCTTTAAGTCATTTTCTTGCTTTACGGTAAGAGGTTTCATTATTCTTTCTAAATTTGTTTTTGCCAAGAAGCATACCGGTTAACTTAAGAACATTTCCTGTGTTGTTACTGGGTCTCACTGTTGCCCAGGAATTTTTGAAATTGAAAGAAGCTGTCTGTTATGTAGTTTTTGTTTTTTAAATAAATGGACAGTCTTTCAGCTCAGCAAGGGCTTAAAACTCTCTGAGAGACTCAAAGGGGAAACTGGTCTGGTCACATTGGAATAAACAGTATCTCGTTCCAAAATACTGGCACATGAATATCAAACACAAGCAAGGTTTCGACGTGGAGGTGGAGGGTTTGTGCCATGCATTTCTAATAATACAGCATTTAGATGACCCAAATACTCACATTTTAACTTTTAGAATTTTAATTTCATTAGGCGTACAGTATTGTGTTCCTTAGTCATGTTTTATTAAACAGTATTACAAAAATATTAATTACAAAAAATAAGAATACTGTAGCTACTGCTACAAAATGGTAAAATGTTTGATTCACTTCACTATTCAGAACAAATAATTTATATTTAGTAAGAATATAAACCTAATTATTATTATTTATTTCTTAGCAGATGCCCTTATCCAGGGCGACTTACAATTGTTACAAGATATCACATTATTTTTACATACAATTACCCATTTATACAGTTGGGTTAAAGTACCTCTAGGTAAAGTACCTTTCTCAAGGGTACAGCAGCAGTGTCCCCCCACCAGGGATTGAACCCACGACCCTCCGTTCCAGAGTCCAGAGCCCTAATCACTACTCCACACTGCTGCCCTAAGTCCTTAATTCTGTAGCCTTTATGCATTTTTTTATAGCAGTAATACTACTACTAACTAGACTGTGTTATAAAACTGGACACAGTAATAGGGTAGGATTTTTTGCATATGCATATTAACATAATTAAAATGACTCTTCCCAAGAACCCTGCAGGGATTTTACATTACATATTTGAGCACAACACTGTTACCTATGAGAACTTATTTGCATTTGGAATTATTCTGATTGCGTTCTCTGTTAGATTGGGCGGCCACACCCCTTTAGTGTCTGTGCCACACATCAAAATGATCTGAATTTGTTATTTGCCCAAAGACATTTCCTACATATGGCGGTGTTGAGTTATTTTCTAACGGTGAATAATTTAGTGTTAAAATAAGGCTTCACCATAGGCTAAGATTCTTGCATGTTACTGTAGTGAACAATCATGGGCTTTTAGCTTGGTGAGGTCTTTCTTCAAAGATTACTGAAGAATACTGAACACAAAGAAATAAGGGTAGACTCGGACAACTGTTTCAGTAAAATAAAACAATCAAACCCTAGAAGCCTTTGTACTATTCACTGGCTGTATTTTTTTTCTTTACTTAAAGAAAACTAATAAAAGACAATTAAAAGGCAGTCGTTAGTTTTTGTATTAACAACCAGTTCGTGTTGTTGATGCAGCAACTGAGATCTAAAGACTGCTCACTTTTATCACTGCAGTTTTTAAATAATATTGTGGAAAGCTCTGTATGCTATGGCCAGAGTAACAGCATTGCCATAAAAGTGATTTCTCATGATTAGCAGATGGGTAGTTATGTTTATCTATGCCGTTCTGCTGCTGAATTGTCAAACTCAAATCTGTTGAGAAACATGTTCTTGTTTATCTTTGGACAAATATTCCAGCATAACTTAGGTAAGCAAAGTTAAATCGGTCAGATGGGGAGCCCCAAGTATTTCTCTTGCAGTCTAGCAAAAGTATTTTCGGCTTACTGCATTGTGTTCCAGTCTCTTTTTACTTTACTGACCTGTCTGCCCCTAAAAATAATCTCTATACAAGAGCTTTTGTCAGCCCTTTATTTAATCAAAAATACGTAGAATAAATTTAGGGCTGCATTTTGTTATCCAAGATAATCAATTAACTGATTGTAAATGCGCACATTTCTTATGGTAGCTGCCTGCAGTAGCAGAAAAATAATTCGCAGTTATTTTTTGTTTAAAATTGGGGAGGTGGGAGGGAGCTTTAGTCTGATTTAAGAATATATGAAGAATGTTGACGTCTTTTAATAATGCTGACTTTCTTAAAAGAAAATCCAGAATTGGAGTCACTTTCAAAATTGGCTACTCTGAATACTACTTTGCACCACACTGGGCATCAGGATATATTGGCGGCAGCAGCAGCAACTTGCATTTGTGGGGTATGTAGCAGTATTTTTGCGGTTCGAGTGTTGCTTATTGTGCCATTTCATTGCAGAGAAAAATGGGGAGTTTGAAGAAAATGACAGCTCTCAGCACTATTTGTTGACCGTTTTGTTGTCTCCTGCTGAGTGTTGTCATTTCCATAGTCAGTGGGCTGTATTGAATCAGACAGCAGCAATAGGTCATTAACAGAAATGGATGACATTCTCCAGCAAGCAGAGAGAACCTCTCTGCTGCTTAAATAATAGCATTTCCATCACCGACCATAATAGTTTACATGAAATAAATTAGACTCTCAATAGATTATTTTTTAAGCAGGACTGGCAAATAAAAAACTGCCTGTGAAGGGCAAATGTTCTCAACCTAAAAGGGGAAAAAAGTATCCTTTTCATCTTCACAGCAAAGAGTGAGACATAGAAATTAATCTCTTGTCATCAGTTACAGTTGGTTAGCTGGGCAAACCACATAATGAGATTAGTATTGGTCAGGTGTTATTTTGCCCACCAGTGACTAGCAGCAGTTTTTGCTTTTATTCACCTCCCCCTGCAGTTAGTTAAAGGTTGGTGGGCCATGGTAATCTGGTTTTTCATTGTACTAATAGTGCTAATTTTGTATTTCTAGACAGGGGGGTAGGGTGTTACTGACAGACTTGTTTTTATTCTTCCCACACATTAGCCTAATGGATGAATCCTTCTTTGTGTGTAGGGGTGTGTGTGTGTGTGTGTGTGTGTGTGTGGGCAGGCATTACTATCAATGTGCGGACAAAATTTGAGAAAATGTCCCCACAAAGATAGTAACTCCTGAAAAAACGATGTTGTGGAGATGTCCCCACTTTGTTAAACACCTTTTTAAGAACTAAATATGCCTTCAAAAAAATTGTTTGTTGTCGACTTCCATCCTGTGTGGAGTTTTGTCTCACTGGAGTTAGAAATAGTAAATAAAAATATAGTGAGAGTCAATGAGAGTCACAAATATAGGAATGCAAACATGTGTGTGTGTGTGTGAGTGTGTGTATATATATATATATATGACCCACGGAATGTGAATGCATCCGAGAAATTGAAAAAGAAAAGAGTTAAGTAGTATATGCTTATACTTTGCTACCAGGAAGCCTGCATTGATATTTTATGCAACTACTGTAGATCTTTTCAAATTAAGCTTTTCTGTTTGGTTTGGTTTTGATTTATTTTGAGCAGTATGCATCATCAGTGCAAGTTTTTAAAAAGGGGTTTTAACCCTTCCCTCTTAGAAACTGCTGGGGTAAAAAGAGTCCACAGCAGGGTGTTGTGGTTCACTTAAATGCAGTGAAAAGATCAAAAGAAATGTAAGTCAAGATCATGAAATGACACAATAATTTAAACAGTGATCAAAGGAAGAAATAGAATTAAGACATGGCATTAAATCATTTTAAGTGCAGAGCCTCGTAAATTTGGGGTGGGGGTCACCATGTGACAATGTAAATAGATTTTGCGTTTCTGCAGAGCTAGGAAAAGAAACGATCAATTACTCCTGTTGTGTGTTGAGTCTCGGCTCTAAACTTTACATATTCAAAGTAACTGTTTCTCCCACTTGTTAGTTCTGCTTTTGTTTACTAATTTGAAAGCAAACATGTCAGACTCTTTCTTACCATGGTTCAGTACCCTGCATAACATAATGGGAACAGTATTTACATATCTGAAAAATACTTACACAGACAGGTCAGAATGTAAAGTTGATGAGATCTTGCAGCGCCTCTCCACTGGTGCTGGCTAGAATGTAATGTACAAAAAGGATTGAAAAAATGATCTGAATAGTAGCTTGAAACATATTGTTATTAGTGATAGCAGGTGTAGTACTATACAATTCAGCTATAGTTATTAGTTATAGTTTTATATAAAATATTTGTAAAAAAAAGTGCTTTGAACATTTAAACACATAGCACATAGTGGTACATAGCAGTCGTTGTGGTCACATTAATAAATGTAAAATTAATATTAAAGCCCTGAACTGTACATATATGAATGCATGACATGAGATATATATATATATATATATATATATATATATATATATATATATATATATATATATATATATATATGCGATTACTTTTATTTTCCATATCACAATATTCATGACATGAATTTGCATTTGATTTTTACTTTTTTCTTTTAATTGGGCTCAGTCAATCATTGACTGACAACTTGCATTGTGAATCCATTCTTATTCATTCTTCAACAGCTGCTTTCACTGTGTCAAGTCTACAAGACAACAGTAATGTCTGTATGGCAGGGAATTCTTGTTGTGTAAAAATATACACCATTTAAAATCCATAAATATTTAATGTTAACATAGCAGTACCATAAATAAAGATTCAAGTGTTAATTTATACTTGGAAATGACAAACACCATTCGCTTTATCCAATTACTGTAGTACTGCATTGTTATGAATGAATTCTACTCTATGTAATATATATGAATGCAGATGCCAATAGTAATGCATACAGTACAAAGGGCGACAGGACTAGTGTTTTAACACAGTCTTAAATATCTTTTAAATATACAGAAACTAATTTAAGACCATTATTGAATAGTCGTTAATACCTTATTTGTAGTGTTCTGCATTTCCGGTTTATTCTGAATTTATACCGAAAAATTACAGATTTTTTTTTTTTTTTTTTACTGAACCTCAGTTTTTATGATTACACAGTTTTAGTCTACTATTCAGTATTTTCCCTGTACTATTTTTTTTTAGGAAAGACACAATATTTTTATTAAAATGCTATTTTATTTTGACTCCGACACTGTAATAAGTAACTCTACACGGTATCCTAGGATACAGCATGTACGTTTAAGCAGAAGATCAAATAACATTCAAACGTCGCACGTGACTGATTGCTTCGCAAACACATTATCACCTGATTCTGTTGGCTAATGGCAAGTGCTGGGTGTAGTAACTAGCTTTTAAAAACTAAATTGAAATGCTTACACAAAATATAATATTTTGAGTGGATGAGGAATGGGGAGAAAACGTAAATCAGTTTATGAATATTCAAAAGAAAACGATGTTTCAAAGTATAAAAAAAAGCCAAATAGCAGAAATGGGCCAGATAAGGCAGAGGATGTGTTGCTTTGCAAATACTTTTGCAATGAGGTACATGTTTGCTGTGACAGAATAAAAGAACATACTGAAAAAGTAAGCAACACATTAAACTAAAACAAGAAAGTTAACTGAGAGACAAGCAATCCATGTCTGTTGTTTTTATACACGCTTTAATAAAAGAGAGCGCAGAATGAGTTTGTCAGAGCTCTGTGCTTTCCTGGACAGCCACTGTTTATTGCAGAGGGTTATGTATGTATTGGTGACTTTGCGCGACAGTACTGTCCATCAGCTAAACACTGCCTAACACCGACAATCTTAATCGTAAACATTTGACAGAAAATTATCATGTTTTAATTGGTACATGGTAAACTTATGGAACGCATTGATGGAAAAGTCCAGTTCTGTCAATTCTTTTCTTTTTATGATTTCAAGGTGATAAACCTGGCTTGTTTTGTGCTGTTGTCACGTTCATACCTTCTGCAGATACTAGCGCTGTCAGCACAGTGATTGCCCAAAAGTTTGCAAAGTACCAGGTAATGGGAAAATGTGGCCTCGATTCGCACAGATTCTGCTTCATCATACATCCCAGGTACATTAAACTTAATCAGAAACCAGAGCTGCTACACATCATATTCCACATGTAAAGTGTGCATACTGAGATTTTTTTCCACCTGATTTTTCCCAATTTTATCCTTATTTTTATATATGTAAAATAAACTCCCGGGAAAAATGTGTTAAGATATAAAACAAAAATGCGGAATGCTACTTATTTGATATCTTTCTCACACCACTCTGCTACCATCCTTGCATCATTTATCAAGTTTAAAGTATTTTGACAGGAAGGGGGAATTGGAGGGGGGGGGGGGGGGGGAGTATATTTGAGGGGAAGTTTGAAAGACAAAAAATAATCAGACCCTCCATTTATTTTGTGCAATTTAGTTTTGATGTATTAAAAATTCAATAAATCACGTATCTAGCTTGACTGAAGCCGCAGAGATATGAATCAAGTTGCTTATGTGATCCAGCAGGTGCATGAGTGTTCAGAGTGTGGGTAGAATTTTAGAAGCTGAGAGGAGGGATTTGATTGGATGCTTGTAGTAAATCCTCCTCCTTAGCTGAGAATTGTCAGTTCTGATGGTCGGAAGTAAGATACAGTACCGAGTGACTGCAAGGAACCCAACCCTGAGAGAGAAGTTGAGAGTGCTGTTATATGGAAGGAGCAGCTACAGATCCACTTTAAATAAAAACAAAAATAATAAGATGAGATTAGCTTCAATCAACGCCTATGAAAGTTAAGTCTAATAAAGTTAGATTATTCCTTTAATAAGGGCAACATGTATCTGTTTCATTGTGAAGGTGTGCAGTAACATTTTGTTCATATTTTAATTACCCCATTGTATGTCCCAGTTTTAAGCTAACCCACAGCAAAAATCATAATTGCTGTTTAAACTACTATGTTCCTCCAAATGACTGTCTCCTGAAGGTATGTTCTTTATTTTAGAAATTCTAAATATTTTCCTTTCTTGCACTTTTCACTCAGCGCTCAGGCTTTCCCGATAGGGAATGTGTTACTGGTGCCCTTCTTCAGTGCTCAAAATCAGACATATGCCTCAATCTTCAGGTTTTTCCACTGCTTGTCATAAACAAAAATGCAGCGTTTGGTTAACTATCCTGTGTAACAGACTGAAACTGAGTACATTTTCAAGCCTACAACTGAATTATTGAGGATTACTCTTTTTTAAATGACAGCAGAAAGAAGCAAGCCTGTTCCGCTATGCTGTAGGGCCCCTGCAGCACTTGGCTCTGTTCATGATGTATTGTGGTGCTAGCATTTCAGCTCCCTCCTGGGAGCTGTGGTCCTGCCATAGGGTCAGGAGTTAACTACTTGGATTTTAGCTGTGTAGCACTATCAATACAGCTCCTATGCAAACCCTAATTTTTGTCACTGTTTGCCGGTGCCTCAGAAAAGTCAATAGGAACATTAGATGGGCATCCTTATTATTACTTACCACTTCCTGCCAGCATCCTACCAATTCATTAGCAATGGGAGTTTGGAAATCAGACCCGATTATTTATGCAGTCAATAGCAAGGCTTGTCTGCATTCATAATTGTTTGATTTTATAGCCCTGTCTTTAAACAAACATTGTCTATGGTAATGTGATGCCCTGATGGATGGGAAAGGTTTTGTCTGTGAATATCATTTGGATAATTAAAAATGACAGATGAAATCGCCCGCTGTCTTGACCCTTACTTTGTTCCCTGAGTAATGCCGAAGAGATGCTGATTGCTGTCAATCAAAACTCATTGGAGGGTTGTGAATTCTGCCAGCCCTGAACTCTGACCTGTGGTGTTGATCTGAAATAGATAACAACCTTGAAATACCTTCAGAATTTAAACAGGTTTTATACCACAGGGGCACCTTCCCAAACGATATCCCTGCACACGCTGCCTTATTTTTCTCCCATGTACCTGAATTTACAAAACTAGTGTTATTACTGTACAAAGGCTAATAGGAAAACAGAGATGCATCTGAGAACATAGAACTTAGTAAATTAATCAATATTAAAGTGAGACAAGGATTATATATTTGTTTAATAATAAGAAGAAAAATAAAAATAAAATGTTACCAACTGTATTGTTTTTATCAAACTGTGTAATGTTCTTAAAGTAGAGACGCATAATGCCCTGGTTGATATTATTTATATATTATAAGACATTAATCTAAAAGTAATTCCTTTATCTTTATATCTAGGTATTGTGGCTCTGGTCCTAATGAATAATTTCATTATGGTTTATAAGACCTTGATTTATAAAGCCCCTTCAAGATATGTTCAGCACCTCTTATTTCTTTCTCTTTACACAGCCTGTGGTTATTTACTTAATATTGTACATAGTGACAGAGAAATACTGTGTATTAAACATATGTCTTAAATTATATGTACTTAATTCTAAAGCCACAAAGCAAGTCAGGAATATTGAATAACCCATGTCCATGTATTAATTAAAAAAAAAAAAAAATTGTCAAGAACACTGCAAGTGCTGTTTTCTGAGAAGACTGCACAGACTCCATTTGAGCCTCAGGAACTCTTTAAGGGTATAATTACATCACAGCATGAACATAAAATATACCTCTAAAGGCTGTGATTACTAACCACCCAGGCCTTCTTGCTGTGACAATTAGCTCTCAATTGTTAAACACTTTTTATTACTGCATTAGGGACTGCGGATGTCTTGTCTTTCTTTTTTTTTTTGTTTAACAGAGGTGAGTTTATTATTATTGTTGGATACGAACACAAAGGAACCACAATAAATTGTTTATTGGCCATGAAACGCCATAGATTTCTGGTTAATTTAATTGAGTCTGCTGTGGTTGACTTGGACTCCAAAGAGACTTATTAAAAGCAAGTATCTGTAAACCAGTGAACTCCACTGTTTTGTTCAATAGATTTTTTTTTTAATGATAATAGAAGATTGGCTCATGTTGCCCTTGTTAGTGCTGAAGTAGACATTCTCTTTTTTATTTTATTCACTGAATTGCTTATCTAATGTATCTCATGTGAGATGAACTGTGCAATAACCTTTTTCAACTCGTTTTGGGAGAGAAATATATGTGTTTAAGAGTTGGTCAGATCAACTGTGAATCCCCTTCTTTGGGCATTTTTATTTAGGCTTGACCTGTGCGAGTTTGGGCTGCGTAAGAAACAAGAAGCCAATACAAAGTTGGTCTTTAATCTTTAATATATAAATTATTTAATAATGCAAAGGAATTAGACTTTCTTTGTTTTTAACATGAACTGATTAGTGTAGCACTGTACTGTACAATTAAGACTGAATATTTACATGCCTACCCAACACAGAGCAGTCCAGTTCTTAATTCAAGTGTCCTGAAGGCACTGTAAACTAAACAGAAATATGAAGGATGTGTTAAGTACAGTGGAATGTCACACATCCGACAGTCACATAACCGCCTGATCAATTAACTGCCTCGCTAAATAAATAAATAAATACATATTAACCCTTTGCGGTCCATTTATTAATTGCGCGTCAGGCACGCCAGGTCTAATTAATTTTCACACGCGCAGTTAATTTTAGACGCGCTGTTTAAAAGTTGTTTTTTTTTCACAGTCAAACGGGTTTAAATGGCCCTGCATATCAACAAAGCACTCACTAGCCATCTCCAGCCCCGCCCCACCCTTTCGTTTGCTATAGCGTTCACCTATGTAAGAAATAAATAATAATAATAATAATAATAATAATAGTCGTAATCAGCCTTTTGGTGTATTCCCTTTAAAAGAGACGGGCTGTGTGCGTGTGTGAGTCAGCTGTGACGTTTCAATACACCAGTCGAGGAAGCTTTTTTTATGCAATGTGTTTATATGATGGAGCGCACTTTTGCAGATATTGGCAGCGTGTTGTTGTAGCTTTTAAATGCATTTTAATTAAACGAAGCAAGCTACATAAATGCAATGCTCACCGGCCGTTTGTTTAAAATAGCCAAAAAACCGAGCTGCTCATCGGCTGTTGGCAATATCAAAGAGCGGAAACTTCCGTGACAGAGATATCAAGAAAGCAGAATCAGGGAGGCAGGGACTTCTAGAGTTAAGAAAGAAGCCATCAGTTGCAGGTTACTGTACATTTACCGTTTGTTTTGCATTTTTTTTTTTTTTTAAGCTTTGCGTGGAGATGGCTTATAGCAAACCGCATAGCAACACTGTATTTATAGCCTAATTAATCTCGTTTACGTTTCCCATGTTTAAAGCAGTTTGCATGTTGTTTTTGTTTACAAACCTATTTATGGATGTGTAAATGCTTTTTCTATAGATGTTTGCAAATCCGACTTTTTCACATATCCGCCTATACCCCAGTCCACAAGGGGTCGTATATGCGATGTTGTACTGTAATGGAAAATATATTAAATACAATGCTGGGTGCTGTAAAGCCTGTTCAAATTGTAAGCTGTTATTCAGTTTGGCTTGTTTGGCCCAAATGATCATGCCTTTTGCATATGTATACAGATTTAACCAAGTGCATGGCATTAAAAGTATAGCAATTTATACCATCTATATTTCTGGAATATTATGTTTCTTACCTGTTTAATATTTGTTTATTTGTCTTTTGTATAATTCTCCATTGCTGTCTGTTCTGAGATCATTATTTGCCAGACTCATATCATGTCCCTTTTCAACTACAGGGACTGTTTCTATAGTGAGGTCATCTCAGAAATGACCGCTTGGGTCATGCAACTGTACGGTTTCTGCCCCTGCTGCAACTGAGTTAGTAAACTGAAAATATCTATCAGTATAAACAAAAACAACAACAACAAAAAAACAGAAATGACAGTTGCACAGGGTGTTAAATAGGTAACAAACAAACGATTATGACTCAATAGATATCCCTTTAAACCTCCAGATACATTTGTAACTCTAGGTTTGATATGCTTTAGAAAGTGTATAGCATATAGTTTGCATTGACTGTTCAAATTGAATTAACTGATGTACTGCATGAAAACATAGTCCTGACGGTCTTGGCACTGAAGATGCTTTGGCTATAAATTACTTTTTAAAAGGGTTACCCTGGGAAATGAAGTATGCAGATGAATGTGTATTAGCAGCAAGAAGGGAAAACAGAAGCAATGTTGCAGCAATGTAGTTTGTCCTGATTTTTTGCAGTATTTACTTTTTTTTTTAATAAAAATCATTCTTTAACTCTTAATGGCATACTGTAGTTCAACGTACATGTTTGTTTGACAATTTTTTTACATTTTATATGTAAGATTAATCAAAGTAACCTTACTTGAATATAAAATTGCATGTGTATTTGACAAAGGTATAATGTGAAACATTCAAAAAAAAAAAATTTTTTATATATCCTGGTAAAAACGTTATATATCCTGTTTCGGGTAGTGTTGGTTTCATGTGAAGGTACCATATAATTAAACATGCAGCATACAATTTTAAATACATGTTTTAAAATATTATTTTACAATACAGCTTCCGATTGGTGTGTTGTTTGTTTTTGTTTAGGCCTGTACGTACAGTATTGTGTTTGCGTACGACTCTTAACCAAGTGATGCTATTTTTTCTGCTGTAGCCTGACAGCCCCTAATAATAACACATGAGGACAGTCAGACAAAATGAAGACAAATGCTGCATGTCGCTGCGGAATCATAATGTCTCCAGACTCTGTAAAAGACACTCTAACTGTATCTGGATGCTCTTTATAGCTTTTTCAGACCTGTGAGTTTTCCCTGTGGTTTTAAAAGGCATCAACATAGTGGGGAAATACATAAAGGCAACATATGGGCCTGTTAGTTAGCCAAAACAATGTCGAACCACAGAGAATAGGAGCTGTGCGGTGCAGATGGATATTGTAAAAGATTCATGAGGAGAATAAAAGATCTAAAGGAAAAGTAGGCAGAAACGTCAAGTGTGAGGTGTAGAAGACAACAATGAACACTCAGAGCTTGCTATTTACATTTCCTGAATTAATGCAGGGGAATTAATCACAATAAGCAATAAAAAAAATCTCATAAAAATCATCATGGTGTGTCTGCCATATTAGTTAAGAGTCAATGGCAATTATGTGACTGTGGTAGGCAGCATTTCAGCACCCCCTCCCCCTGAGAGACACACACAGGAGATTTTGCATTTGTTTGCACATGGCTATAATGGACTGGTCACTCTTTTTTTAATTGTACTCCTACTTTTACTTTTTTCTTTTATTTTTCTATTATAATATACCCTAGTATTTACAATAACAAAAAAAAAACAGCCTCAGGGTTAATACAATGGTTTCTTTAGAGATATTACAGTATAAAGCTGGATTCAGAAATACTGCCTTGTTACACATTCTGCTGTTTTAAGTTTACAAGATCTTTACACATTTCCTCAGAAGGTTTTATATTTAACATCTAGACCATTGACCTTGAGAATGCTTTAGGTAAACAGTCAACAGCTAAATCTGGTACAGTCCCACCTTTTTAAAAATGTGTCTATGGAATGTAAAAAAAAAAAAAAACGAACTAAGGAATTAAGCAGTGGTGTCCTTCCGCCACCTCAAATGAACATATTATACTTTATGTGCATATTTTCTTTGTGTAAGTGTAGTATCATACAAATTCTGATTTCATTTTTTTTTTCATTCAGTAGTTGTTGACAAGGAGCCCTCTACTGGTCAATAGAATACAATTCTTTTTTATTATTATTATTGTTGTATAACATTGATACATTAATCAGATTGTTTCAGGAACATGGTCAGCTCAGCTGTAATTTTATTTATTAATACATTTTTTTGGAAGATGTTTTTTTTTTGTCCATGTATTGGTTTTGAAACCTCAAATTAATATTTAATACAAACAAAAATCCAACAGGAATGCATTGCAAACAGATCATTTCGAAACTGAAGCTCTTAACCACACACAGCTGGATATCCTTCATAATTGCTGTCTCCTTTATCAATTATTAGCTTTGTGAAATCTTTCAGGGTACAGTTATCCTCAGTTACCCCGTGCAAACTATTTACTGAAGTCATTAACCATGCAGTGTCCCACGATAATATTTCATTTTGTTCTAAAATATTATTACTGGGTGACTTTAAACTACATTAGTTTAACCTGTCTGTGCATACTAAACCAGCGTGATACTGTGACCCCTTGCAGTAGCATGACAAATGCATGAAAAAATGTAAACAAACAGAAAAAAAAAGAAATGTCCATTGGGGCTGAAATATGTTTTTAAAAAATGTACATAACAAAACTGTACAGGACATCACATCTTTAAGATTTAAGAAGAGCACTTTAGCAGGTACAGAAAGTAGAAATGACTCTATACAAAAGATAAACTTAGGAATATCCTGTATTTCTCTGAGGACACAGAACTGTATTTCCAGAGCTGCCCAGCGCAGTCTTAAGGACTTCAACGTGGCTAGGGGTTAACGGTATGCTTGAACTGAAGTAAAACTCATCTTTAACAGCCACCTTTGGGACTGAGAAAAGGTTATCAGTTTAGAAAGGAGTCCTTTAGATTCAGCTTGTTTTATATCGGAACCAAAAAAATATCTATGTGGGACTGGGAAGGGTGGCCTGATAGCCTTTTAAAAATGTGGCCTTTAACACAGGTTTTACCGTATTCCTTTTTCTGATTTCAATAGAGGTAGGAATGACATTTATGAATAATTAAATAACGTTGATTAAGTGTTCTGAATTTGGAATGGACTCAGAGCTGCTCCTAAATCCCCAGCCTAAGGTAGTGCAGTAAAATATATCAAATAAATGCATGTAAATGAAACCCTCTATAAAACCCAAATTCTTTTGACCAGCTGAAGCAGACAAAGCTTCATTGCCTTTTTTACTTTCTTTGCTGCTGAAACCTTTTAAAATATGTTTCTATGCATGAGACAGCATTGCATCCTCTTCTAAATGACTGTCAAAATATCTGAAAGTAATGTATTCCTTAAAAAGTCACCGAACACCACCCCAGCATCTTTTTAATATATTTGCATAAAAAGGCAGAGTGTGCCCTATCCAGCCATACTTCTTTCTCTGCAGCATTAAGGGATAGACAGGTAGCAAACCCTGGTGTGGATACTATTAAAATATCCAGAAGATTTTTTTTTTCCAAAGCCATACAATCAGAATTGTGAGAATTGTAAGGTTATGTAATTGCAAACTTCAAATAATCCTAAAAACAGCACAGTAAAATGCCATATGTCCACATTGCATCATGCAGTATATAAATAAGATTGTATTGACTGTTTTTTAATATTACAAAACATATCATTTCTGTTTTAAATCTTATTCTGTGTTTACACTATGGGATTACTTAACTCTAAAAGAGTTGGAGGTTTCAAATCTTTCGCAGGTCCCCATGCAGCCGGTTGTTACCTTACAAAACTCCAGCTGTTTTTCGAGTTTCAGCACTCTTCATCTCTCAGCATGCTGTCCACACAGAGCTCCAATGACAAAACCCAATCTGAAAGCATGATATTATATGATTATGCTGTAATGTTAGGTACGGCTGAAGCTGCAGTACATAAAAAGTGATAGTTATAAATAGGGGTCACAGCTGGAAACATAAAGGTTGAAATACAGCAAGGAGCTGCATGTTTGAGACACACATCACTGTGGTATCAAAGTTTGACACACTTGCTTCATTAACCGAGTCCTTTAACTTGTTTTGCAAATTAATAACATCTGTCAAGAGTGTGGAATGAAATGATTTCTTGATCTTTTGGCAATGCATCTAGAAAACAGAGGGAGTATTTAACATTTCCCGGACTCGTTAGCTGCTATTGCATATTTGATTTTCAAATTAATGTAATATAAAAGAACATCTAATTAAAATTTATCAATGGGATATTTAAAGCCTGCAGTCTATTATAAATGGAAAAACAGCTCTCTCAAAATAGTTAATTAAAGCCTATCTCTGTAGGGAATAGCTTTTAGCCCAGGTGCTTTATAAAACAACATATATACTTTTCTTTCTTGCAATATTAGTGGTTGGGTATAAACCTGTTTTTTTTTTATAATCTGAAAGTAAGGAAGAATTCAACACAGGTGTTAGTTCGTCTTTTAAAAATAAGCATCACACATTTTCTGTGCTGCAGCTGTCAGTTAGACAAGAGATGGACAAAGACATTTAACCTGTAATAGCAAACACGCAATCCGTTTTCCTGCCCTGGGGTTGTCAGGAACTGTTTGTTTGTGTTAAAGTATATGACAATTCTCCATAGACAATAACCTGAAGGAATAATATTACACAACTGTCAAATATTATTGATGCTGTTTCAATCAAACGCAGATAAGTCAGGGAGCCTTCGGAGGGAGGAATTTTTGGAAGGGTTTAGGAAGGTTAAATCTGTGAGATGCGGCTTCCATCTGGAATGCATTAGCTAAAAAGATTTATTAGCAGGAGTGCCTCTGCATAATGTTGCATGGAAGGCAGAGCCCTGCATCTCATTTCCATTGTGATGTCTGTATGAAAAGCGAGGGCAAGACAAAACAAACTAAGTGGCAATTCATTTTTAAATAAAAGTAGGCAAGGGTGGTTGAATGGATGTTTATCATTGTAGCTGTAGTGCTCTCCAGATTGCAGCATTTTTTTTAATGGGGGGGGGAGGTTGTAAACACTGGTATAGTTCAGGGAAATTGATACATCTGGAAGCAAAAAAAAAGGTTCATGAATTAAAACATCCTTCCTTATGTGAGCTTTGAATAAGATCAGTTGTAACTAGGGGAGTCAATGTAAAAATAGCTGACTAGTTTTTTTTTTTTTTTTTTTAAATCACGTATTTGATGATGCCTGGTGCACTCCTAGGGTACGTACAGTGTTGGTGGTCTACACTGCTTGGACTTCCTCAAAACTATGTACATGGTCTCAAATGCCATGGATTGCATCTCCAGCTGCACACTTCACAATTACTTTCAATTTTAATTCAATCTGCTGAATACAATTCAAATATTAAAACTAGACATTGCCGGTATGCTACCGGTATACTCTTGAAACACACAAACACATTATGCTGCTGCTGCTGCTTTGAAATGTAAGCTTGTAATTAGTCGACTACCAGTTTCAGAGGTCCACTGGCACTTTTATAGATCAGTTGTGACAGGGGTCAAAAAATAACAGTCAAAAACAACACTGCCAAAACCTTTAAATAAGAAGCTAAATTCAGAAGATGAAATCTCTTTTTAAAAGATTGTACATCTTTTAAAAAGATTGTACGTAGGTAGATAATTACTGAGTGGTAATGACTCACTCTTTAGCAATCTGTACGAATGTTTTAACCTCTGTACAATTATTTGCAGGTTGACCTTTCTTGAGTCTTGCACAGGTGTTTACTGAGATGCTTTCCACCCTGAGACTCTTATTGACAGGATCAATACACATCTGCATTACTGTCAGAAGAAAACAGCAGTTCTGCGTATCCCCATCCGTTCCAGACACATACCACGGAAAAATCATAGAACTGATTGCATAATTGATTCTGTTTTATTTTATATTACATTTTGAAAGAAAGTATGCCGAGGACAAATATTTCATGGCATGCTGGAATATGTCAGCACACACTGAATATGACAACTTTTCATTGAATTAAGGTACTAATGGTTATGTCGTATGGTGTAATAATCTGTTTTAAAATATCTTTTGCTGACAGAGGGTGTTATACAATCCATTTTATTCAACAGCAAAGATCAGGTATATACCTGGCTGCAGCTGACCACCAAACTGTTTACTCTCTGTAAAACGAACTGAATACCGAGACACTCTGTGAATAGCCGTAACTTGACCTCTAGTACTGTACACTGGCACATGCCCAGTTAGGTAATTGTCTTGATGCAGCAGAGTCTTCCAGAATTAAACTTTACACTGAAATGCAATTTCTTGCTGTCTGATACTAAACCGTTACATGGTTCAGCCTTCAGTGCCCTGTGCGTTTTATAAGCGTACATGTTATTTGTGAGATGTTTATTCCTGGAACAGAGGACACAAAGGCAATGTTTACAACGGGGAAAAAATGGGACTGGAACGCTGTACCTTTTGTAATATGATAACATTTTAAATGTACCTGCATTTCTAGGAGGGTTTACAACAAACTTGTCTGTGACCTGAGGTGGATGTCATTGTATTTTAATTGAGGTGGGGTACAGTTTAATAGAGTACAGTATAGTAAAATACATACATTTACTCTTAATCATATAGCAAAGCAAAATAGCACAGCGCGGTTTCTTAAAGAAACATAGGTAGCCTATTATAACGATTCAGTTCAGTCAAGTAATGTGTGTACTGTATGTACAGGTAGCATTCTGCCTATTCTGTAAAGCCGCAGTGTTTGCAGGCTATATCCTACCCCATTATAAGTGGTTGGAATCGTATCTCGCAAGGTTGAACCCTTCACAACAGGGTTATAAAGGTGATTTTGTTGTTGTTCTTAAGAACACACAAAATCATACTTATTACAAAAGCCGACATCATACAGGTCTGCTTTGGAGGAAGATTGCAGGCGATATCATTAGTCTGTATGGGATTTTATGAAATAGACTGCAGTATACAGTAGGCATTGTCAATACACACAAAAAAACCGTGTCTTCATACAGTACTCGCCATTACAACCCCATAAACATGTTTGAACTTCAATTTTCGGGTACGTTGTTGTACTATATCACTGGCAATCTTTTCTTCAAGGAAAATAAAGGTTTGGCATTACAACAATTTCAAGTTTACAAATTACAGTAGGCCTTTATTTCTCAGTGATTACATTTTAACACACAGGTTGATTCCTGAGTTAGAAAGTTCCACGCAAGAAAGCAAAAATCCAATATCTGGCAACACCATTCTGGTATGTTTTTTATGCATTGAAGTGGCAGTAGCCTAAAGGTAACATTAGATCAATACATATCTCCTAGGTTTTACAGGGGAACAAAAGTCAACTAACTGAGTGTTTAACGTAAGCCTGTTGCTTGTAATGCTGTCGAACAGTGAATTTTAAATACATATTAATACAAATCACCCTGTCAAGCAGCACAAGGAATTTAGAAAAATGTGTGCATGCAACTTTAAGACAAGTCAGGGTTTTTAAATGTGTGTTTTGTCGCAGTTATTTGATTAATTATTCTTGCTATTCCTACCACATGACGAGGTGAATGATATGACACTTCATGTTACTGCTACTAGAAACCAGACAAACTTAGATTGGCCAAATGGCCTCCTCTCATATGTACATTTTCTATGTTTCTTAGGTTTCATAAAAAATAAATTGTGCTTGACAAAATAGTGCATTATGGGAAGATAATGTATCATTCTGGCTTGTTAATAGTTGTTGTAAACAGTGGTCAGAAGACAAATGTGTTATGGAACACAAACTTAATTAGTATGCACTTTTCTCTTTTTATTATTATTCAAAATGATTTCTTGATGCATTGGTTTAAATGAAAAAAAATGTATGTGACAAACATAATGAGATTGCTAGAACAAAAAACAAGATTAACAATTGTAGGAACGAGAGATAAACAGCTAGGGTGTAAATAAATGGTCTGTTGTGAAATTTGATGGCAGGTTCAGCATTGAAGTGTCCTCTGGTGGGATCTAAAGACAGCTTGGTGTAAAGTGTACTGCCAGATGGTGATTTGGGATTTTTGGGAAATTTAAGTTTCCCCAGCCCCTGTTTCGGCAGTGGAATTTGATAAATTTAAGAAAAAAGGTAAAAACAAAGTATGTCCTTAACCATAACCTCTACACTTGTGCATTAACTTAATATTTTACTGGAAAAAATGTTAAAAATAAAAAATAGAAACCAAGCATTTCACTGTTGCCTGTTTCCGACTTTATTTATAGAAATTAATAGTTTATTCCTTTTTTTAAATACTGCACTTTTCAAAACAGTTAAAAATAAGTAAAAAAAAAAAAGCAGTGATGAGAGCACGATGGTTTGATGTATCTCCCTTTGGATAAACATCATCTAATAAAAATCTATTTACACTTCCTCCACCTCTTCAACATAAAAACAAACTTGTGAACATTAGGCTTAGAAGAATCATTAATTAGGTCAAATGCTGGCAGGGTCCCGCATGGATACACGGAAGCAATTTCTTTTTACTCGACTTTAAAATACTCTTTAATTACTGTGGAAGTTTGAGCTGCGAATGTTTGAATTTAAATTCCACTGAAATGTAAATGCTGAAGCTATACCACAGGGAACGAAATAAAACACAAAGTGCACTAGTAATTCACAATGTGCAATTTATATTGAACTGCTGTGATTTGAAAGCATATGTAGTTAAGTTTCAGGCTATTTGCCACAAAAGAAACGTGCGCTTTAGTCTGAGGTCATACAAACCTGAGAGAATATTTGTTGAGTGACTTTTAGTTTTACTATTTAATAACCAATTATATTTTGTCTTACTTTCTTCACATTGCATTCTTACTTTCATTAGAAGCTTGTTCAACTAACAACCTGAGGCATACGTGCCAACGTTTGTTTAAAAGTGCTGCTACTTTTGTCAAAGCAGTTTATGACATATACGAGAATATTCAGTCAGATGGACTCATGTTGCAAAATTGGACAATGTCTTTTGTATATGACAAACATTGTTAATCCCTTTTTCCAAACCAACTGCTGGACTTATTAATATTAAAATAACGAAGCCTGTGTTGTTTTCAAATGCAAAGCGAAAGTTTCTAGCAATTTTTAGGACTTTATTAAACATTAATTTCCCGTACAAATGCATGTAAACACAGGCTCTTAGTGTTTTGAAGTGGTTGTGATTGTATCCATTATCTACCAAAATCTGATGTGCTTGATGACAGGTATATTGCAAGCTACCAGAAAATTAGGAGTTCAATTGCTGTGTATCTTTAGATACAGGATAGATGATAGGCTTGACTTGGATTATGGAAAATGTCTCATTAAGTGATGTCAGCCCTCATATCCAGCACATGTTATTATGTTTAAGAATACCATTTTGATATTTCCTATATTCCTATTGCAGTCCATGGTTGATTCCTTTAATAATGACCCATGTTTTTAAAAAGTATTTATTGCTCATCTTGAGTTATAAGCAGATTGGGAGGAGCAAAAGTAGTCATATAAACCATGGGTGTTGCTTCTCAAGTGTTATGTGAAATGGAACTATCCTCTAATACAGTGTGGTTAGATAATACATTATTTTTTCTAGACAATTGTTTGGAACATATTCCAAAATTTTAGTTTTGCTATACATGTTAAACATAGTTACCTGTAGCAATGTGGTTTGCAGTGCGCAGGTGTAGAGGTGATGCAGTGCTCAGTAATAACAAACACAACACAGTTCACGGTGAAAAACAGCTCTTTATATGTGCTGGGTTGCTTGTTTGGCAACCTTAAATAATAATACCTGGCTCTACAAAACAATGTGTACAGCGCAGGTAAACCATGGGATTCAGTCCCGAAATAATAATACTAATAATGACACACACTTTATACATACATGATCACAATAGTGAGTGCTCCTAGGGCAAGTGGTGATTTATACAGCAACAGTGAAACAGTAGTGCAGTGCAATGCGGGTTTGATGCTGGCTGATTAGCGACAGCTCCCAGACTTAGTCTTCTATGAATTACAAAGGTGACAATTAATAGACAGACAGATACAACACGAAAAACACTCACGGTTACTTTTTGCTGGCACCGCCCTTTACAGGTCTTTTCACAACCATAACAAAGGAACAGATGGCTTCGCCACACCCTCTGATATAACCTCAGTCAAGTCCCCTTCGGTAGCGAGTGCAATCACGTATCCTCCAAACCATGACTGACACATCGCCTACCGCATTAAGGCAATGACTTCTGGTATCGTGACTCCGCCCCTTTTCTGACTGACCCTGGAAAGTAGAAGCTTTGAACGACAGGCGCTGTAGCTGGCAAATGAAAGTGCACAGTCGGTCTGATGACTGACAGTCATTTAAACGAATGAGAGCATTCTACCGCTGCTTCAACCAACGAGATCTGTCAGGACAGGATGAAATGACTGACGGTGAAACTACACTAGCCTATTAAGGAACCACTGAGTTGACTGACAACGACCCCTAGCCATTCAGAGCGGAACAGAGACGGGAAAGACAGCAAGTATAAAAACTACACAGACTAGAGATGATTTCTTAAATTATTATTTTTGGTAAGAAAAAAAAATACTGAGTGGTTTTACCAACGTTTATCCTATATAAATTTATTTAAGTCGAATTCATATTTTTGGCCCCTCCATAGCATTCATGCTGCCGTCGGTCATCGCAATCAGTAAATATAGGCTGTTACTATAAATTATAGATCAGTTCATGTGTTTGCTCGTGTATTAGTCGACCCACCCAACTTCAGGATTGTGTTTTGGGTTTAAATTTCTCGACTTATACTTGAGCAAATTTGGTATTTTCAAAATGGCTGCTCTAGTACACTGGGGTTTGAGATCTGTCCTCTAAAGTGGTTCTCAAACTTTTTGGACCTCACCCCCTTCCTCTTGTCTGTGGTACTTGCTACAAGTACTGTATGCAACCCTCTGATTGGTGGAAGTATTACTGGCGAGCCAATCAAAACTGCCAAAAGTAAAATAAAAAACAGAACAACAAGTGCTCTGGCTTTTCTTTTCCATACCACATCATGTGGCTGTTTGACAATATGAGCAATAATCTTTACACTACCAGTGCACTAGAGCAGCCATTTTGAAAAGAGCTTTGAAACAGACTTTAAAGCTATAAGTGTAAAAAGTTGTCAGGATGTTAACAATATAAATTACTTTTTAAGATTGCCCCATAGCACAAAATGTGCAAAAAACCAACAAATTAAAGGAAAGTTGTGTTGAAAGTCAGCATATGCTTTCTGTACTGTTGAAGGTTGCTGTAATACCCTTCCTGTGACTCTGCTCGGTGTTGTTGCATTATTTATTACGCTTTATTAATATTCCAAAACCACTGCAACCAGTTGTCTCTTGTAGCCGTGTCCCTGAGTCTTTTATAAAGTATTGGTGGAGACTTTGAGATGACGGCAAATGGTGTGACTCAATACACTGCTACTTGCACAGGAATATGTAATGAACAGAAATGTTGGGAACGGATTCTTAAGATTTTGAAGAAGAAAAAAGGCAACAATCATTAGAAGCATAGGGGCAAATTATTATTTTATTTTCTTCCCTGGCCTCTTCATTTTACATTGCTTATACAGTTAGGCAGCAGAAACACATGTCATTTTGTAGTTTTAAACAACATTTTACAACTGTTTGGTAAATGTGTACAGTTGACTCCCTTCTTCTGACAAGTATTATATTAAGAACACTCAAAAGCTTACCACAAACAAAAAATAAAACGTTACAGAGTAATAAAGCACTGTAAAGTGAAAGCATAGTAAAACAATGGTAAAACACAGGCAGGAAAGGTTATCCCAGATACGTTCTTTGAGTATGTAAGCCCTCCGTAAAAGGTATTATGATGTAAAAATGTAACTTTAAAAAGCACGTTTTCGGGGGCTCCCGAGTGGCGCATCTGGTAAAGGCGCTCTGCGTGGAGTGCAGGACGCGCCCTATAGGCTGGACGTCATCGGTTCAAGTCCAGGCTATTCCACTGCCAACCATGGATGTGGGTGGTGCACAGTTGGCCGCACACCACCCGGGTGGAGACTAGGTCAGCCAGGGTATCCTCGGCTCACCGCGCACCAGCTACCCCTGTACTACTAAAAAAAAGCATATTTTCTTTGTACATGCATTCTATTATATTGGTTGCGTTTATATAACACAGACATCTGCAGTGATTAAAAAAAAAATAGGAATACTTTTAATGTAGATAGCTTTTATACCAATTATCCTTCTATAACATGTTGCAGATTTACAATGCATTTCAGGGAGAGTTTAATGTTTTTAAAGTGAATTTCATTTAAATTGCTGTTGTTTCTCCAGGCAGTGCACTATTGACGTGCTGGCATTTGGCCTGTGTTTCTCCCAGGGGGCCTGCTTCCTTGTATTGTTGGCTTGTATTGATTGGTTAATTTGATAGTTCTATCACCAATCAGCTTGTGTCTGACCTTTTGCCTTGGCAATGATGGCAGAGTCTTCATTTCTCCATTGTAGACCCACTATATTGACCTTTGCAAAGAGAATGTCAGAGCAACCCTTGATCTTAACCTGTCACTACATTTGTTATAACTGCAAGTCACCCTGAGCCTTGATTCAAGACAAGCCCTTAATAAAGTCTTATATTCTATGCATGTTTATATGTCTGTTTTAAAGTTGTTGATGCTGTGAATTATACAATATATGAAGTGTGTCTACTTCTGAATGATCTCTCTAAACTGCTGCTAGACTAGCTCGATTAACCAGCGTCTTAACAAACACATTTCATGAACAAACCACTGTGATATATATTCACCTACTAGGCTGCCCACAAAGTA
Source organism: Acipenser ruthenus (assembly GCF_902713425.1). Taxonomy (NCBI): domain Eukaryota; kingdom Metazoa; phylum Chordata; class Actinopteri; order Acipenseriformes; family Acipenseridae; genus Acipenser; species Acipenser ruthenus. Next base: position 24,455,146 of record NC_081206.1, read on the forward strand.
AGGCAGTCTGGGACAGGGCGCACATGAATGCAAGCTCTGGAAAGCACAGGACCAAGCCCTGTGGTCATGTAGATATAACACAAGATATATCAAGCTGCATGGTGGGGCCTTGAATTATTGTTCTGTCTTGATATAATGACCTTTAACCTTTAACATCTGCATTTGTATCTGGCCAAGTTGTTGAAAGTCATTTGGCTCTGTTGACTGAAGGTGACATGGCATGGCCTGGAGTGGGGAGAATTGGGTTGTTTCTGCTGTACTTCATTTAGCTCTTGTATGGTAGAGTATAAATTGCTGAAGACACCAGGAGTTCCGCTTCAAACCAGGCTCCAGCATGCTAGAGGATTGGGTCGACACACAGTACAGTAAATGGGAAAGCAGCCCCAGCCCTGGCAGGAAGATGTATTACCGGTGATAGTAATAAAATATTAAAAGTGAACTGTGGAGTCACACCCCATGTGTGCTAAAGCACTAAGGCCTCTCCATTAAGAAATTGGAAATTGTTCGCTCGCCTGTGGCTCATGGCCTCCAATGTCACTGATCTTTCAGAAGGATGTTTGTCGAACCTGCTGTAAGCTTGTTTTATGTCCAGTATACAGTTTTACTTTTGTAGTAGTGTTATACTGTATGCCAAATTATTCAGTTAGGATCAGTCTTAACAACCAGCATGTATACAATATAAATAAGCATGCTTTTCTGTTATATTAAATATACATATATGCACTGCATACTTGTTTGTAACTGCTGTCACAGTAAAATGTACATTGCAAAGTGCAGAACTGTTAAATGGAAAAGGCATTTTATACATGGAGAAACCTCACTAGGAGATATAGCATAGTTCCAAAAGAGTAACCAGGAGGCAATGTGCAGTTAAGTGCAGATCCAGAAGTTTCAGTGAAAAAAGTATAGATTTCTATTTGATGGAGGGTGTGCTTGGGGTGTATACAAATCCTTAGGAGAGGAGAGCTTCCCTTCATTCACAAATGAAAAGCTGAGACACCAGTACAAATACCCTGTCTAACTATAGGAGTACAACCTGCTAATGCTTTTATAGTCCTCAAATGTTATTTATTCCCACCTGAAATGCATACAATAATATCATTCGAAAAAGTTATTATGTGGCATATGGAGAATACACAGAACTAGTATATTTGTTCTGAGAAAGAAGCCCGTTGTGATAGCTTACAGATATCACTTGATATGAGTTATATTAATAAGCGGCTTATTCCTCATTCACTGCTCCCTGTCCACATTTACATATTTAATTAGCAGACTGACATCACCTTGTGGGTCATGTGGCTGGGGTTTAATTAGTAATTAAACCTCTGTAAAGATTTTTAAAATGGTAAGACCCCTCCAGTTTCAGTGTGTTCTTCTGACAATGCCCAATAGGGCTATTAACTGCAGAAAATATGTATCTTGAAAGCTTTCATTGTGATTTAGAGAAGAACCGTGATAAATGCTTGTATGTGACTAGTGCCACGCTTGAGCAAACGGAGAGCATACTTCACTAAAAACACAGCTTAATCATTTAAATCTTCAACTTAGCGGGTCTGGTGGTTTATACCTCATTTTCAAAGACAAAAGGTGCTGACCTGCATTGCTTTGTGATATTTGTTGGGGTTTTTTTTATGTCCAAATTATTTATGTCGGACATTACAGTAACTTCCCTGCATGCTGATTAAATTTCACACAACAAGATACATATTACTACTTGCAGCTTTTATTGGTTTTCTTATAGGCCTATAAAAGACCCTAGAGATAATTACTGCTGCTTTAACTTTCGGTTTGTGTGGAAATGAATGCCAATAAATACTCAGAAAATCTCTGCCTGCCTTCTAACTTTTTAAAATTGGGAATTCAATTCAAACTAAAGGATAAATAAATAAGAGCAGGTTCACAGAAACCACAGTACAGTATGTAAGATGTAGCTTGTTTTAGTCACACAGATTGATAGGAAAGAGATGGTTCTTTGGTGCAAAATAATAAGTGTCTGTGGGCCCTCATGCAGCTTCATTTTGAATTTTAGAATGCTTTTATAAGCTTACAAACAAAGGCTCAGGTGAAGCGAGTCTACACTGCAGAGCTCAACCTGTAAGAGCCCAGAAGTAATTGCCTTGGTTCACAAGCTTTTCATTATTTTTTGTTAAACAGATATTCTGACCAGTCAGGGGCAAACATTCGGTTAAAGACAAAAACAACAAAAAAACACAAAATGTCTGACAGAATGCTTTTATGTAAAGTACAATATCACCATGCCACAAATACAGTACTTAAAATAAATTGAACCTATAGACAATATCTGTAGAACAGCCCCTTTTATCCATAAATAATACAGTGATATACTAAATATCGTTTTTTGCACAATTTTTTTTGGAAGACTTTCTGTTTGCCTTTCTTTGTAAAGATAAAACAGCAGGCCTCTGGCTTGTATGGGGAGTGCAGGAGTATGATAGAAATAAAATGGTTCTACTCCATGTGTAAGAGTTACTTGAAAAGATGTTTGGATATAAAAGGAAATGGTACAAGGGTGCAGTTTTGTGAGGTCCTTTTTAAATGCTTATGAGAGCCAGAGGTGGTTAACCTAGATTAGACCTAAGACAAGTTCAAGATTGTTTTCATAAGGATATGTCAGGTGCAATCCAGACAAAAGACTAATGTCTCTTTTAGCAGCCTGATACGTATCTTAGAGAAGGCTGGAAAAAAAACAGTTCTATTCCTATAGTCCCTCCTTTCAGCTAAATGTGGTGGCAGTGATTTAACAAAATATGGGACTATGGCAATGGCTTATCTAAGCCTTGAGGGCATAACACTATAACCCTACTGAAGCGATAGGCTTCATGTGAGTCAAAACCAAGGATCAGGTGTTTAAAAAGGATTTGTGTTAAAGAAATAAGAATCGTAGGAATGATTAATGTACATTTTATCCAGGCTTATATCTGCTAAGTTCCCAAGACAAAACTTTTGCTGAATCTTGATTTCTTACAAAAGAAGACAAGAGTAATTCTCTATTGAATTTTCTTTTTTTTTTTCTTAAACAACAATACACCTCTGGGAACCCTTCCTATTTGAATTCTTGATGCAGCTGATTTCCTGTGGATGCATTGTAAGTTAGTGGCTCGTGTTTTACAGAGGTACACAAAAGATGTGTCAATTGAATCTCCAGTGGCTTGCACATTTTGTTCCCTATTGCAGAGAGGCCTCAAAAATACAATAAATAAATCAGCACAGTTCTCTGAGATACCAGAGGTACAGAGCTCCGCCGAGCCCCACACAGACCACAGCTGGGGGCAGGGATGACAAACAAAAGAAGACCGTCTGAAACCACTTTTAAAGTCAGCAGTGTGTAAAGTTTCCTTTTTTGATGTGCATTATTTTTGGTACTGTTTTTTGACAAGAACCATCGACGTACAATTTCAATACAAAAACCATGTTTCTTAGTCTGACCGTTTGCATGCTGTGTGTTTTCAGATCTTCTGTTATTATTTATTAAGGCACACTATATTAGTTATTGGGACACTTGGCACTGTAGCTACAGGTTTGTACTGTATATGTGTCTATTTCATTCACATTATCTATTATTTCTTTCTTGATTGTCTTTTAAAACAAATAATAAAATGTTCAGAAAAAATACGTTTTTTTTTTTTATTTTATTTTTTGCTGAAATGTTGCCGTAGGAAGGCAGTACTGGAACTAAAGGAACTCAAAATAATGTAATAGTTTAAAATAACTTGCAACAGGACCCAGGGGAATACTGAAGCGCCAAGCTGGGTTGAGCTGACCTTACAAAGTACTCTTTCCTTTGTGTTGCACATACATGAGTCGAGCTTGTGGGTGTGCATGTATAATGATGTTGGCTGGTCCACACCCCCAACACAGCTCTACAATTTTCCACCCTTTTTTTCATTTTTACAGAGTGCCCAACACATTTTTAAAGGTGCTTTGGGAATATGAGGCAACTGTCCCGCAGAACTAGGCGTTTTTGTAAATCGAGAAATATACATGAAAAATCAAGACCTAAAGACTTAAAACAAGAGTATACATTCCTTAAAAATGTGGCAATGCCAAACTGAACAATGAACACTGATGTTCATGAAAGCCCAATACCATCGGAAGGTCAAATCGGAAGCTAAAAACTAGATGCTCTCTTTTGATCTTTCCAGACATTAGCCAACCTGGTATACCTGCCGCAGTGTTAGTGTTTTCCAGTTCTCAGTCGAGATCAGATAAGCATAGACCTACCGCATTTGAATCAGATTTTTATAAATTGGAATTCCCCTCTGTATCTCACTTTGATGCTTTTTAGGACATATGCATGGGGTTCTGATTTGAGAATTGTGGGTCTCAGGGCTGTATTGTTTCTTTCTTTTTTTTCAGTCCTTGGCACTACTGTAGGCCTGAACATTCACAGCTCATTTAAATTATTCATAAACAGCACCTTTTGAAACCAGGTTGATACAAAGCCTCTAATTTTCAAGTTCAGTAAACACTAACCCTGTTGTACTGTTATAAGCTGAAAGTCCTTTCTAATATTATCCTCTATGATTTAGAAAGATACTGTATATATTTCAAACTGAGAAATTATGAAATGCAGAGATTTACGGCTTTGTTATTTGGAGTCCGCATTTCAAATTGGGGAGAAAATGGGTCCAATCTATGGTATATGTTCCAAAATTTCCAAACCAAATATTATTTTTCTTATCTTTTCTGAAAAAAGATATGGTAATCTGAAGAAAGTAGAAAAAAAATCTGTAACACAGTAAATGATGGGTTATCAAAAGTGCATATGGTGCAGCAGATTTGGGATACATGTGGACATCTGTCCATTGCACGATACTGACTTGGGAACAGATGTATGGTTTGAACATTCTTTCTTGTATATCCAGCCCATTTTAGAACCAAACTTGTATCTCTAAATTAGAAAGATCTGCTATATGAATGCTAATCTAAATAACTAGGGCTTATATTTAAGGGCAAATTAAGCACTAAACAGCAAAACAGCAAAAATAAAAATACAGTATTCTGCATTCCCAACACTGCAGGATTATCTTTCATGTGAAAAATATGTAAATGTTGACACATTTTTTTTTTTTTTTTTTGCTGTTTAGTGAGTTTAAATATTACAAACCATTTAATTATAAAAAGAGACAGACTCAGTCTTGGGGCCTGTACATAGAGAAATACATGTGCAATCAAAACTGCAATTACCTGCAGAATTTAGTGTAAACAGATCAGCAATCACATAACAAACATGGGCTAGTTTGCATTCTGAAATGAATCCAGTTAGATCCAAAGCAATTTCCTTTTATTTATCTTAGCCGCTGAGCATAAATAAAGCAAGGGCATTGAAGCAATTAGCATAATTAGACTATCGTGGTCAGGCCCTGTGTGATTTCTTAAGAAGCATTGCTTAGACTCCTTTTTTTTCTCCTCTGTATTGAAGGAGTTTCTCAGAGCCGGTGGTTATCGCTTTGGGCATTTTGGTATTTTAAATTTACAAGTTGTCAGTTTGAAAACCCTTGACAAAAGGATGTGAAAGCATCGCGCTGAAAAACCGCAGAAGGTATATCCTCAGCTTTTCATTACACGGAAGCTGGGGAATTTTCTTCAGAGCCCCCTCTTGCTACTTGAAGTTTAAGTATTGCCTGTTCAGAACATCTACATTAAATTGTTGTAAAAATGATGCGCTAAGAGACTTATTAACGGGGTTAATATCAAAAGTTCTGCAACTTGTCATATTGGATGCAGATGACTAAATGTTGAATTTCTACTTTTTGAAACCACTTTATTCTGTACAGTTGCTGCATTGCATATGGGATATGGCTACTTGTTAGAAAGACAGATACCAGTAATTGTTACAGTAGATACTGTAGATGATATGTTTCAGGTACAGGGGCTAGTCATATCCCTATTAAATCCTTATGAAATGCATAATGAAAACAAAATAAACTCTACAGTATAAATTGTTATTTTCTGTGTCAATCGTTTGTTTAAAAACATTATTCTTTATTTTTTAAGGACCAGCAGTCCCAGTAGATTTTTCAGTCCCAATAAATGATTGACTGTGTTTTCCATACAGCAGCTCCATATCCAAGATTGAATAAAAGGCCAGTGTTTCATAAGGAACAGTCTCACCCCCCACTTTCCTGCAGGAATTAGAGGCTCATATCCCTCCAGAACAAATGTCAAACCAGGGCCATCCTGGCTGCCACTGGGGGCCCTACGCCCTACTGACAATTATTTTGTTTCTAATTGTATGTCCTGCGTGCCTACACTGTGGAGAATATGCATCAAGAATGTGGTTTTCTGTTTTAAAATCAACTACCAGTAATCAAGGCTAATGTTAATAAACTCTGAAAATTACGAAAGAGAGCATTAATTATAAACATAGAAAATCTAATATATGTGCTCTATCCTCCAAGCAATCATAAGGACTCACTTATTTGTAAGATTTATTGTTTTCATTTTGATGAATTATTCCAGGTAATCTGTGTTTGTATCTGTATTGCTATTTTATTTCATTAAGCCAGGATTTAAACACATAAGCTTTTAAATAAGTAATCCTCTTATGATCTCAGTTAACTCAAATCTGTTTTTCAAAATTATTATTTTTTTTTTTTGCCTTTTGGAGCAGGTAAATAAAACAGTTTTTTTATGTAATATAAATACCACCACATTCTTTTTCTTTTATTGCTTTTTGTTAGATAAACCTACTGTACTCGGCTCTCTTCAGCATTTCTTTACCCAGATATTATTGTCTTGTGCAGTCACCCCAAGGTGACTGTTATCACTTAATTAAATCCTAGCACGCAGGGAAGAAAAAACAACATTGTTGGTTCATAACCCCAAGGAGTCCTTTTTTAAGGCACAGCACTATTCCCTATTTACTAAATTGTTCTCTGCTGCACCATTCTATAGTCTGCAGTTGGATGTTACCAAGCAAATCTGTTTTTTTATGTTTGTTTTTTTTCAGCAGAAAGGCTGGTATTTCTCTTAGATGTCCTATAGTAATATAAAAATAAGAAAGTAAAGTTATCATCATACTTTAAAGAAAGGTAGGCACGACGTGGGAAAAGTCTTGTCTAGCAGAAAAATAACTGCTGATCCTGTAGTGATTTGACTGTAGTATCTTCTGACCACATTCTTTATTTCTCTTTTCTGCTGCATTTCTGACTTCTCTCATTATTTTTACAAAACAGAGAAAAAAATGTGTTAATAGAAAAATAATAATAATAATAATAATCTTTATTACAAAAAAGGTACATTTAAAAATGTAACCTAAACTTGCTGAACACCATAAAAAAGCATTTCCCGTCTTTAGAGCTAAGTGTTTGTACTACATACAGTATGTTTGTGCTGTAAAATATGGTATACTGGAATTCGGCAACACAGGACATACAGCAGTGTTTCAGATTCCATTAAGAAAAGCTTAAAGGTAGAAATTAATTTATTAGGGAAAAACTGCTGTCTTAGACAGGTCATTTCACAGTATAAAGGACCAGTAAATATGTCATAGGTTGCATAAGCAATTCTTTTTATTTTTTATTTTTTATTTTTTTTAAATGTTATATATTTATATAAGATTGGCCCGATAATATTTGGCCTAATTTAGAAAAAGTCTGAATACATGAATTAGAGAAGGCTAGTGGTTTAAACATTGCATCAGCTATCAGTACTTCTAGTAAATAAATCAATACATCCTTCTGTATTTGCACATTTCTACATGGCTACATGGCATTAAATTCTACATGGCATTAAATTACAAATATATAAGGCAGTCCCCTCAGCAATATGGCAGCTTTTGATATACTTACTTTGCATCCAAATTTAGCTTCCTTAATCCTTGTAAATGGCTCATTGTGAGATTTGTAATTCACTAAACGCTAACTGACAACTATGCTAGTTCTGCCATTTTCACCCGCTAAATATGTCACATTAGACATGCCCTAAAACCTGCTTAAATCAGAACATATCACAGGACTATGAAAACTGGCCATGTAGGCTAATTCTGTACATATTTAAACACAAAAAGGGATCATTGGCTTAAAATGTTACACACACACTTTTCTATTTAGATGTGCAGACAGCAAGGCATCATCTTACAAGCCTGCTTTATATTTTGTTGTTGTTCAGAGCTCTGGGACTGCCCAGAAAACATTTGGTGACTGTACTGCCAGCTGCCCATTGAGCTGATGCCTCTTTCTATATTGGCTGACCTAATACAGTATTTAATTGTAGGTTGATAGTCAATCAGCCCATCAACTGAGACTACCACTGGCTTTGTTAATGAACTCTAAAGTGCCCACTAAAGCTTCAGGCTCAAAAGAAACTGACAGTTGTTGTGTCCTTGGTATTAAAGAGGGCGTCATTCCTGTTTGCCAACAATGGCGGCGTTTACATGCACAAGTCATGACAGTTTTCCTCACAACGTGTTTGCCGTACTTTTCAGGAAATGCGTTGCTATGCAGTTCTGATTTAGGACAAAATTCAGCCCTACCAATGCAGATTACTCAATTCATAGTCATTTAAATTACGGGATATTTAAATGTCTGTGTCTGCTTACTAAGTAGGAAAAGAATGACTCTGAATATCGTGAGGAGAGAAAAACTCAGTACCTATAGAAAGTTGCAATTTCGTATTCAGTTGCTTATTAAAGATACATTCAAAGACAGATTACCTAATAGCAGTGGGTACTATAGCATTGAGTGTTTGGCTTTTCCTAAAGATTAAGATTTTACAGCCAGTTTCTCTGTCTTTGATCCTCAATTTTGACTACTGTACTCAAGACACTGCCAGCTGATGCTGCTGCAGCTACAAATGCACCCCCAGACACTGTCTGAATGTATTGTTTTGGTTTGGCAAGTATAGGATATCTTGGCCAGCTCAACATAACTCAAGCCATAAAGAAGCAAGGGCATTTATAATAGAGACACTGCCTCACAACTTTTACTTCGTTTCTAAGCTTCCTGTACTAATTAAACACTGGCTTGCACACACACACACACACACACAAACACACACACACACACACCCACACACCCTGCCAAACCTATGTCTCTACCCTTCCCTCTAAGCATGGAGACAGACTAGATGCACAGACCAAAATGCAGAAGGTTGACAGGACACATGGGTTACTGTTTGCATTGAGTTACTATCTTTCCTAATAAAGGCTTTGGAAGATATTCCTATTGTAGTTGTTTTTAGGTTTTCAAAGTATGTAGGTCTCCTGTACCCTGTGGCTTGAGGCTTTAAGATTAAAGACACTTTCACACTGATGCAGAGTCTCCTGGGTCCATGAACCCTACAAGGTGGCCACTTTTACCACTGACTTTTTTACTCTGGTTTACTGGAAGTGGTTCTCCAGTGGCCTTATAATCCAGAGATCCTATGAGACCCCAGAGATGAGAAGACTGAAATACTTTGGACATAAAGCCATTGTGTATTCTTTCTCAAGTAGGGGATTTCTTTCCCAGATGAAAGTTCACCATTATGGAAGCGAATGTTGAAAAGGCATGTTATATCATTGCAATCCATGTGTTCACTCATCTAAAGATTTGGATTTCATCCAAACAGGATTGCTTATATTGTGTTGTACAACAAGCTGAAACAAAAGTCAGTCTTAGAATTAAAACTCATTAGTTATCTACTGAAAAAAGGTTGTTGGTGGTCAAATATTGCTTTTGCTTTCATTAAGGTGGACCCAGAAAACTACCATGTAATGTAACCAAGAATCTGTTGCAACAAAATAGAAAATGTATTTAAGTGCTGTTCACAATAACAGATGTTGATACCCCCTTTAGACATTGTAGAATCAGTCTGCTTTTATCAGAAATCATCATAGGTTATGACCTGATGTATCAAAAGCCACACACAAGACTAAAAGGGTTAAATGATTCTACTTCAATCAAATGGTCATTATATTACACTAAAAAGATTGATATCTGGGTTAAATAAAAGTACTGGCACTGCTGTAAATAGTTTTATTACACAAAGCTCACCAACCTTCACAGGATAACTACATGCTTTGATTTAACCATTTTCTTCTTATATTATAGATTCAAAGACTGATATTGCAAGGCACCTGTCAACAATTCTGAATTTTGGCATCCAATTGTATGGACTTATATAGGTCACATATATAATGAAAGTATTAATTAAAAGTAAATGTTTCTATGTATAGTACTGTACAGTATGTTCCGTGTGTTAATAATTTGTGACGTTTTGGTGATGTAACGGAACAGCACTCAGAAAAGGGACGATGTTTGGTCATCTATAGACATTTTCTGGAAGTTGAGTAAATTCTCTACATTTTAGTGTGAGATCCATCAGTATTGAGATCTCTAACTTGTACCCCACAAAGCTAACTTCTGTTGGCTCTTTTTATGTGACATGCCTTTTAATCCTTCAAAGCAGTGCTTATAAAAAAAGCAAAAGGGTTAAAACATATATTGCAAACACAGATTGTGTGTGATCAATTATTTAAGCATAAAAATGCAAGTGTTATTTTATATGACAACAGACTGAATTTGCCTGTGGAAAGTATTACCCATTATTATTATTCTTTTCACCATATAGTGTCTTTAACTTCACAATCCATAATGCTATTCTGCTATATAGCATTTATTTTGAAGTGTTGCTTTTGAATCAATCTCCGCCTGTTTATCTTCCTTGCTGTAAGTAATCGGTTTGCAGGGTAGCTGTGCAACATACATTTTTTTGCCTGGAAGTGCAGTAAGGGATTTAAGTTCTGTTGACAGCTCAGCTCCAGAATGTCTTCTCACCTGTTCCGAGATACCAGCTGTGGAACAGAAGCAGAAGGTCAGCACTGTAGCAGTAAAGGAAGGTGTCAACATTAGCTTTGCATTTGAGCTTTTCATTCTGGAAAGTGGCTTATTCTCGTCGACAGAATCACTTCAGCGTGTTTCGGTGTCACAAGTTATTTATAATAGCAAGGGAACCAGAGGAGCGTGGCGATTTTAAATAAATGGTATCAAATATTCTTAATATAATCTGTTTCCCTCATAGATCAGAAGTTTGTTTCCTCATGATTTATCACATACTTTACACAGCAGTTAGCCTGTAAACAGAGGCAGTTTATCACCTCTGAAGCTCCTCATGAAGTGATGCTCTCTGGAGAATTGGATTTGGAGTATTGCAGATGGCTTTTATTTTAAAAAAAGAAAGTGCAAGTGTTAAGAGAAGTGGCTACTACTGACTTCAAACACCAGGAAGGGTTTCACCGTAAGGGGCAAATTGATATAAGCTACCTCACCTTTGCAGAAACAGCCTCCAGTCTGCACAGATCAATGAGGGTGTGATTGGTGTCAGGACTGTATAGCGTAAAGGTATTTCCCTGTGGTTATAGCTTGGATGAAAATGAGAGAGGAGAAAAAAACTGTTGAAATTGAATACATCTAGGAGACAGATTCTGTAAATATTATAACTAAAACATATGAACAGAAGATTGAATACAAAGAAATACCAACTGCAGCAATGTGAATATTTTTAAAGCCCTGCATTTTAAAACTAACTACCAATGAAAGAAAAACAAAAAACTATCTGTTTTATATTTATATATTCCCCGTTTTATTTAACCTGCCAGTGCCTATTGTGCAAGTTTACGCATTTGCTGTTAAAAACAATAAAAACTAGCAGAGATTAGCAGCAGACCTTACATTCTCAGCGCCATTTTTCTCAATTGTGTTCTTGTGGTACACACACTAATGTGTTGTGAGGGATGCTAAATGCAGATTTGGTCGTCTAGCACAAAGTATTGTCTGAAATGAAAAATGTATCAATATTTTACTAGTGCTGATGTCAGGAGACAAATGACGCACACATGCTGACATTATTATTAATGTGTAATAATAATGTGAGTAATGTGAACCCCAATACCTAACATTTACATTTAATATGTATATGTTCTGAATTGTATACAGAGAGTTTCAATGGTAGTTAGCAAAATCAGCTTCATATCTATACACTGCAAATAGCCTGAGGGTGTTTTACCAGGAATATAAAAATCTCTCAAAGACTGAGTTTCTTTTAAATAGGAAGCTTTTTAATTTAGAGCTGTTCCCATTTTTTGTTTTGTTTTTATTAAACATAAATAAGTCTGTGGTCACAGAGCACATTCTGCTATTGAAGAGACTCCTTTCATCTTAATCCAGACATGGTTAACTATTATTATTATTATTATTTATTTCTTAGCAGACGCCCTTATCCAGGGCGACTTACAATATACCACATTATTTTTACATACAATTACATTATTATTATTTTTTTTTTACATACAATGACCCATTTATACAGTTGGGTTTTTACTGGAGCAATCTAGGTAAAGTACCTTGCTCAAGGGTACAGCAGCAGCAGTGTCCCCCACTGGGGATTGAACCCACAACCCTCCGGTCAAGAGTCCAGAGCCCTAACCACTACTCCACACTGCTGCCCTTAGATTATCATACATGGTGGGGGACAATATGTAATTAACTCCTTTGACCCTAGTATCTTTGCTGCCTGTTGGAAACATTTCTTTAGGATTGAAGTAGACTGCAGTAATAGCAGAATAAGTAAAAACAACATTTTCTTTTTTTTTTCAGTTGATATGAAAGAATTAATTTTTTTGCCAGTTGTTTGCAAATGGATGTTCTTTTCATCAGAAGCATTTGGTGTATTTAAACTGCTTTTTCTTAGTACATACAGTATATCTGTATAATTCATTGTGTATTCTCAAAATACACACACACATATATATATATATTAGGGCTGTCAGGTAGGCCTCCAAATAGCAAATGATTAATTGGGCATACAAAATCGAATCGTTCGAATAAATATCGATGACTGTACCGCCCACATTTTTGCTCCATTCCTCTCCCTCCGCCATGATTATTTTAATATCATTGCAGTTAAGTAAAATCTTGTGAATGCGAGGGGTAACTACTAAAATATGTATTCCTAAGAGATTACAGTACTTTAGAATGTAATCTATATAAATTAGTCTTTTTTAAACTTAAATAATGGTATTAACTATGCGCATTACAAAAATGTAATTATTGAATCGATTATCCAGTATTTATATTGATGTATATAATGAGATTTAATCATAGCAGCCCTAATATATATATACTATAGTAGTAGTTTTTAGTCTTTTACATTTTAATTATTCATGCCTCAATAATACCTAATCAGACAGACAATGCTTTATCTCTGACTACTGTAACTAAGACAATCAAAACTACATTTTAAAATCCATTATGCGATTAATGAAACTGTGCATTTGGTGTGAGATGTTATTCCACAAGTGTATGTAGGCTATGGCACTAATATGTGTTATGCAGTTTTTAAATGCAAGAATGTTACTTTTGTGTATTGGGTTACAATAACTAGTATCTATAATCTGTTATAAATTCATATAGCAATTAATTATAAATATAATCAATCAATTGATTCAATGCTGATAAAATGAAAATCACATGTTATATTTAGAAGCAATTAACCTTTAATTTCCAAATGTTAAGGGGACATTATTACTACCTTTTCCTATTCATGCTTAGCTGTTAGATTTCAAGAATAGGCAGGAATTTTCTTCTTCAAAATTGATTAAAATCTAAGCCAACTTCATGTACCATGCTTCTTAATATGACTGCCTGTGTTGATGTTTTCATCTTGAATGAATTGCTCATTTTGATTACTGTTTATTAAAAAGAGACTCGCTATTTAAGGCTATAATTTGAAATACCACCCCAGCGCCAGCATTTTTTTTACACTGTGACTTTTGCAGATGACCTTAAACTGTTGTGAGATTTGTCCTGTCTTCGCTGAGTGAGTTCCTAACAATTCTCTTTTTTTGTTTTATCTCTACAGTCTCTGGATGGATTTGTATTTGCACTAAACAAAGAAGGAAAGTTTTTATACATCTCTGAAACTGTGTCTATCTACTTGGGACTATCACAAGTAAGTACTTTGAATGTTAATTATATTTTGCTTGAGCATCACACTTACTAACAATGCATGGCTGTATCAATTGTTTGCCTGAAACTGTTGCAACATTTTAGCTGTTAGGAGAGAACATTAGTTATATCCATAGACATATCTATATATATATATATATATATATATATATATATATATATATATATATATATATATATATATAATATATCTGCAATTGTTTTATGCTGAAGCATACTAAAAATTGTGTTTGATACCCAACTCAACAACATAATTACTTTGTGACTTGGGCACATCCCTTGACATTGTTGTGTTTCAGTTTCCACCAAGCTGTAAAATTGGGTATAAGCAGGGTTATACTGTAAATAAATAATTTCTGAAATAAATACGGTACTGTGTATTGCTTCAAAAAGATGTAGGAGAATAGTACATTTGTTCTTACAAAAAATACATATTTATATCAAAGGGCAAAGAGAAATTCAGTGAAACCCTTTTAATTAATTGTACAGGTTATCTAATCTTGCTGTTGTTGTTGGAATACACCACAGTCTTCAGCCGAAGAAAAGACTTAAAAATGTGTTTCTGTGACAGGCCTCTGACCTATCTTTCTCATTGGCTTTGGAACCATTTTCTAAATGATTTTTTACTAGCATCAATATATAAATTATGTGACAAAGAGCATTCCAGACTAACAGTGCAGAGGGAATTAATTTAATGTTAATTGATGATTGATTTTTTATCAAATAATTGATTAATTGTAACATTTTGTTCCATTGCCCTTTATAAACATATTGGAATTATCTTGATGGTCTTTGTTTTCTGTGCCTATGGCTGGATATTAAGGACTTAACTAACTGTAAGCATATTTTTTCTCCAATATTTGTTTATATTGAAAAACTTAAGAACATAAGTTGATGCTGGCTTAACCACTATCTCAATCAATATGTTAAGACTAAGATGTCCAGGTTTTTAAGTTTAAATATAAATAACACATGAATGGTTGAAAAATTACTAGATTTATTTTTTCTGGCACAGAAAGTGGAGACTATTTATAAGATTTAAAAAAAATATATGTTTATGAAAATAACAATTATTTCTTTAAACTATGAAAAGGGTGTACTGGTGACCTCCATAAGTAGATGATACTGTTTTTTTGCTTCATTAAATATATCTCATACATTGCATATTGACACATTTATACGTTTCTCACTGTATGAGTTACTGAGTTGTGTTTTGTATAAACCTTTATAATGGTTGCTACTGGTCTGCTGAGCTATCAGTTTCACCACGGTGTTACACCCAGCTCCAAAGAACTTGAAATGATGTTCATACTGTATAAAAGCAAATCCTCTCCTGGCGAGTTTTGAAAAACCTCCAACAGCTCATCTTTCAACACTTCCATGCATTTACAGTTAAAGAATAATATCAGGTCTCAGTGCTCTAAAGCCATGTACGCTCCAGTAATACAGTATTCGTTTCATAGCTGGGATATGCATCATAGTGTACGATAACGTTGAAGTGCTGTCATTGGGATGTGCTGATTATTTAGATACAGTAAAGGGTGCCCGACATGTATAATAAAAAAGGCTGTTTTGCAAACGTAATACACAAGTTCAAATGTCCTGTTCAAAGGTAAGCTGTGATTATTTATTTTATAGTAGTTTAGAACTTAACTGAAACGCTGCGGTTAACGTTACAATCCCGGATCTGTCAAGGCAGCTGCATTCTCTGTAATTGAGATGTGTCTGTTTGCTTTGTATAGCAGATGGCACTGTATGCTTAGGTTGCTAGCTAGGAAAATAATAATTGCATTATTCTGGCCAAAAGAATATTAGCTTTTGGGTTTTGGCCATTTTAGTCAGTACTCCTGCCAGCACAGCATATGCACATGTATGGATTGGATTTTCAAGGAAATTGATGCATCTGGAATACGGCGGCCATCTGAATTATCATCTGTTCGAAGGGGACTCTATTTAACCCCTTACAAGCAACACATTAGCTGAATACTGGTATGCTGACATATTTCATGTTGAATTGCAGATACAATGCAGTTCAGTATTGAAAATACTGTCATTTAGATTATCTGTTGTCTGTTTTGCGTTTTCATATTGGCAGACATTGGGTTCTAGTCGATTGATCTAAGTGGTGGCAGATCTAAATACTAACACTGTTTAAATAATTAAATAAAAAATACTAATAACTTTAGTATGTGAATCACCTTAAATTGAGATTCTGAGTCTCTGCATTGCAAAATTTAGCGAATTTACGTGAGAAAAAAAAAATGTAAATGAAACCATAATGAGTTTTGTGGATGGCAGTTTCTTTTAACCTTCAGGACAGTAAAGTGTAGCTGGGCCGCTGCAGTTAGGAGATGAATTGCTCCTTTTAAAACACCAGCTTGCAGTACCTCAGAATCTACATGCACACTTTTTTTACTCTGAAAAAGTAAGAAATATTTGCATTTAATTGTGCAGAATTTAAAACGAACCTTAAGCCACAGTAAGGCAGAACAACATTAAATACATAGTAAGGGTGTCATATATATGTTCTGATATGAATTTGGATTTAACTAAATAATAAAAAAAGCATTGGGTTTTTCAGAGAGCGGAGACGAGGGCCACTAACTCATTTAAGGTTAGGAATACTTTAGTTGAGCCACTACATAAAACAAAAGAGGCAATTTACAGAAACGTGCACTTGACTGTTTTAAGCATTTCAGAATGTCACTAATGCAGAACCTTGCATAGGTGTTAATGTGCAAATAAATTTTGATTCCAGTGCAGCTTACAAAGAGAAGCGCTTTTAAAAGTGACACACCTGACCAGCTTTTAATGCATAATCAAAGTAGCCCCAAAAAGTATGTATCTGTATGTGTAGGCTGTAATGGGAAAACAAACAAACAAACAAACAAAACAAGTAATCTGCAAAAAGAGAGTGCACATTCAGTGACATAGATACCATGGCATGACGTGCCTATTGTCATGAAGATTCAAGGAGGGATTGTTTGTTTGTATATCCTGTTTAAGTGTTTTAAATTAGGTCTTAAATCCTATTAAAAATGCATTTTATCGATTCTACTGATACAGTGTGCATGGAAATGTAATGCGATTGATTACTTGATTTGTACTGTATAGCTCTAAAACATATTCAAATATTCAATGCTTTTTATTCAATCTTCTTTTAAAATCCTCGTGACTTTGGGGCTTTGTATATACTGATGTCCAGTATGCTTGGAATTCTATTTTTAAAAAAATAATCTAAAATATCTTTGAAGAAAATTGGTAGAATATTCACCTTGTGTCTTTATTACTATCTGATTTTAAGTCTGCAGGGGTTTGCAAAATGTGTTAAAGACAAAAGTACCAAAATAACTCATGGAAGGTACAAGGCGTGCAGAAACATTATCAATTTACAACATTTAAATTGATAAATGCTCAGAGGCAAATACTACAAGGGCACTTTGAAAAGCAAATAGCGACCTGGTAAAGAAATTGATTTTCCCCCAGAAAATGACTGCATGATGCATCATTTGACTGCATTCTGTCCAAGTGCTTGACTGAGATAATCTCAGCAATCCCACGGGTGACCTTATCGTTCTCAGCAGGGCAACTTTGTCTAGGGCTGCCTTTGTGCATGTCAAGGTTTCTCAGGGCAGGATCCTTTGGGGAAACAAAAGTTTTCTCCTCTTCGATTTAGGTATTGAACCAGTGCCAGAAAAATAAAATGGAAGTCAACAAGCTTATTAATAATTGGACAAATGAAAAATGATAAACAGATCTTCAAAAGGTTTTTAAGTGAAATCATTGATGAAATGTATGAGTGAAGACTCACAGACGTGAATAGATTATGTGGTGTAAAATGGGTGGAATAAGAAGACAATTACTACTGTAGAGTGCCAGAGGTTTTACTGACAAGAGGCGGAATTAAATGGAAATTGGACAAAATCTATCGGTGCACATGCATCTGGAAAAATGGTGTGCAATATCTACAATACAAAACACTTTTACTTTTTTAGACAGTAGTACCTACCAAAAAAAGCTTGTATGTGTGTGTGACAGGGTAACTGAGCGGTGACGTCAGGCAGAAGCAGGAAGGTAAATAAACTGACACCAGGGACTGCAGTTAAAGTAAGAAAGACGGCTCATCTTTTTATTTTTAAATAACAAAAATAAAATAAATATCTAAACAAAAACACTTGCTCACAGAGCGAAAATAAAAGGTTTGAACAAAACAAAATCACAAACACAAAAATAAAAATACATAAACAAAGGTCAGGCTGGGCAGATTGCCTTCACTGTTCCTATGTTTCTTTTATTAAGTTTCGTTTTCGTTTTCGTTTTCGTTTTCGTTTTCGTTTTTACTCGCCGTCTCTCTGCTCTCTCGTTCCTCCTCTGAACTCCCACACTGAGTTGGAGAGCTGCAGGCTTTTTATAACAGGTGACCATCTCCCGATTAGCAACAAAATTAATCACTTAATTAATTCAGGAGATGGCCACCTTCTGCACGAGTTTAATTGTGTTGTGGATGGGGCTACCCATCCACGCTAAACAAAACAATCGGCTATGCCGTCCTAATAAAAAACAATAACAAAATACGCGGTGCTTCGCTGTCATATAATTACAATACTAAATTATAATAAACAAAAACAATAATCTGCACAGGGGCGGAGGGGACTCCGTTCTAAACTAAAATAAACAAAACAATGTACAGGGCTGCTCGCCCTGCTACAGTGCGTATAAAGTATGAAAGTACAGGAGAGAATGGTAATAACATTTGTAATAAATCTGACATGATGTGTCCTTTTAATGAAGCTAATCGCAGAGGTCTATTTCTGACTGTGAACAATATATGATGCATAGGTAAGAAGATATAGCCAATTGTTACATGTTTTTTTGTTTTGTTTTTTACTTTTTGTCGTACAAACAATGCTTTCTTCTTGTGAAATGGTATTTTTTTATTATTATTATTTAAAAAATAAAACAAACTAACCCTTGCAGTTTTTTCACAAATTGAGTGAGATAAGAAAATGGGAAATAGCATCAGTCTGAATTTAAGTTACACATTTACTTTTTGCAGGATTACATTTACTTTTTACAGGATTACAGGGCCCGGAACATTTTAATAGGGCAAAGACCCCAGCTGGCTCCGATCTCTGCTGATTTCACCAAAGAAACAGCAGAGGGTAATTAAAGTCTTTTCACTTTAATATGTATACAAATTACAGTAATTGCTGTTTTGGCATTTCATTGAAGTTAGTTGTTTTTGGGTCATTGATAAACTCTTCAAATAATGTTTGAATCAAATAGTGTAGAATTGCTACTTGCAGTTGGCAAAAAATGTAATTATTGGAGGTACAAATTAAGAGCAATGTTGTTCATAAAGTTCAAAAGTTAATTCTATAACTAATGCACATTGAAACAGTAGCCTTTTATACTCAAAATATGTCTTTATTAAATAAGCATTATTAATTTATGTGACAAGCATTTTAAGAGTGAAAGAAGCACTATGCATTCACAGACAAACTTTGACATTTGTTGTTGTTTTTATAGCAATTATTTTATCTCCCCAGTTTAAAGCCCACTTTTTAGAAATATTTATTATTTTGTATTTATTTGTCAGACGCCTTTATCCAATTTAATCGGATATATAATAAACAAACTGGTTAAGTTTTCACCCTGTATTTTACATACAAAGCAAGAAAATGTAATACCGGTTATGCCACATTTACTGTAAATACACAGATTTGTTTTTCCTCCAGCACAGTGCTTTTAAGATCACACACAGCAATTAGTTACTACACGGACCCTCCTCCAGCCAATCACTTTGATTAAAAAAAAAACAGAAAAAAGTCGGTTTGAAACACTGGAAAGTTCACAGGGTTGATAGGTTCTGGCATTGCTTCCAACAGCCTAGGGAAGAGTTCAATTAACAAAGTATTTTTCACGTCAGATGTACACTTTGAGACCCAGAATTCCTGAACACCAGAGACCACTAGATTTAATAAGCTTTTGGTCCATAGAGTCTTTGGTTCTACTAGTCGAGTAAGGTGTTGGTAAGCTTGAAGGCAAATGTGGAAGATACCATCTCCGTAGTATATAAAAAGCTACAGTTGTTCCTCCACAAAACAGGACATCCTGTTGGGTATTAATAGTAGCAACTACCATATTCCTCTTATATGTACAATGATGCATTTTGGACATAAAATCTTACATTGTCTACACAATATAACATCTACGCAGTCTAATTATTTCAGCTCAAGTAACATACTGAAATATGCTGGAATAATAGCTATCATACAAATCATGATTACATCTAATAAGATAAGCATGAGATTTTGATGCACTGTATATTTTCAAAGAAAGCTTCCTCTTTTTTGACAGTAAAGGAATCATAACCATGCTAAGAAAACAGATTGTAGCAGGACGCTTCGGTCGAGTCACATTAATGTGTCTGTATAACTAGCAGGGTGTCTACATTAAAGATACACACATTTCTAAAAACAATTGTTTTGTTCATAACAGTTCTCTCACTTTGTACTTCTGACATCTGTAGCTCACCCTATTCTCCATCCTTTCCCTCTCCCTTTCATCCATAACATTAATTCTGAGTGAACAAGACATGCTTCCTTGCTTTTGACAAGATTTGCTGCAGTCTCATGCGACAAAAACCCAACACTCATTGCAAATTCAGAAAGTAGGATTTATAACAGCATTTTAATTTAATGTTGGATGTCGAACATATAAAGAGATCACAGTAGTACTAGAGCTGAAAATTGATGCCTTTTTTATTAGTGTCCTCTCAGAAGTGGGAGAGACGCTGTTTGTGCAATGGAGCACAGAGCCCCATAGTCAGATGAATGAGGATCCGCTATCTGCCAGGGATCATATTTCATGCTGCTGTCTGCCAGCATTGATGTGCTGAGAGTTGAAAGGTGATGCTAGTAAATGCCATCAACCATTCTAGTGCAAGGAATCTGTGCACCGACCAACTGGCTGTGGCTTCAGGCTTGCCACTTAACATGCCACACAACAATAGGGTTTGTAGGATGCAACTTAAAAATGACGTAAGCAGGCGAATAGTTGCTGTAGACTAGATGGAATCAAAGGCAGATGATGGTATTAATGCTGCAATGAAAGTATACTATAAAGGGAAAATATGAATACATAACTCACTATGTACTCTTGTGTATTGTTTGTTTGTTTTTTGCAATGAATAAGAACATTATAAAGTTGCCGTTACTTTTTGGTCTGAAGTTTATTTTGGGTAAGAAAAAATAGGTTTTACCTTTTTAAAATTCCATCACATATTAAAAAAAAAATCATATGCCTTCTAAAGAAATTTAACTTAATTGTATAGTGTGATGCCGGTCCTTTTAAAACTACAGTGTCTTTGTGGTTGATGCTGATAGTGTAATTATGTTTTATTTGCCCCTTTCTCTCACAATGTATGAATGAGAAAACAAATTAAGACTAGCTAAGAGAAAACAGAAAATTGTATTATAATGCAATACAGTACAATGCATGTAGTTTTAATCAAACATGTTCATCAGTAGACTCTGTATGATGGAATATTTTGCGTAAAATCACAAGTGAGTGAAATCTAAAAGAGAAACTGCAATTATCGCAGCGCTGCGGAAATTAATAAATTAACATGAATTAACACAGAAAATCAACCGCAGCTCTCTCTCGAGGTATATAACCATTGCAAGTTTTTGCAAAATGAAGAAGCATTATTTGGGCTTGACGAGGCATAGCCCAAGCACCTCTTTAGCTATGACAGTTAAAAATGTCATTAAATGTTGTGCTCTCATATGCGTTTTCTTACAATTCTCAACACAGTTTTATCCATTCTGCAAGTTCTTGCATGCGCTAAACAGAGACAGTCCACTGCCAGGGACATTTAATTACTTTACCAATTACATGCCATAAAGATGACACTGGCTGCAAAAGAAGGACTGCGACTCTATTGTCGTTTTTTATACACAAATGAAATAAGCTTACTTGATTTGAAAAACGCCTTGAAGGATAAAAGCAAATTCCTACACTACTTGGTTTGATTGAATGAGTAGAACACAACAAGCTTCAATATGAAAGCTGAACATTCATTTCAATAAATAACAAATATTGTAGCCTGCTTCACTAAAGTGAAAACTGGCTTCTGTTATTTTTACATACCACTGCTTCCAGTTATACTACTCCTTAATAACAGGAACAGCATTTTATTTAGGGTTTGTGTTGAACTTAAGTGCATTCATGCCTGCATGTACCCCTATCCCTATGCAGGAACATTGCCTGCTAACTTCCCCCTATAAAAACAATAATAACAGTCTGGTTCCCTCTTTCCTTTTTTCAATGAATAGAATTTAATTAATAGAGAATAAAACCAAGCTAACAACTGTCTAGCCTAAACAGAAATGTATTTATTTATTTATTTATTTATTTATTTATTTATTTATTTATTGTAATCTCCACAAACTGCAGGTTCTGTTGCATTCACAGTGCTGATAATGTTAGATATAGCTAGATATTACTACAGCGCGGACCATGGGTCAAACCAATGTTTGTGTAGGGTGCATGTATTGTTTTTTTGTACATTATATGTTGTCTGCATATTCTGCCCACACAATATTTCCTGTTTTTCTGTTGCTCTGCTAGCATTTGTAAAATGCTCTAATAAAAGCGGTGTGGAGTAGTGGTTTGGGCTCTGGACTCTTGACCAGAGGGTTGTGGGTTCAATCCCTAGTGCGGGAACACTGCTGCTGTACCCTTGAGCAAGGTACTTTACCTAGATTGCTCCAGTAAAAACTCAACTGTATAAATGGGTAATTATATGTAAAAAATAATGTGATATCTTGTAACACTTGTAAGTCGTCCTGGATAAGGGTGTCTGCTAAGAAATAAATAATAATAATAATTTGCAAATATAGCTGTCTGAAAGCCATGTTCACTCTAACTAGAAACAGAGATTGTCCTGAAATACTTCCTGCAAAATAATTAAGAGGAGTGTAACCAGTCTTAAGTGATTTCCAAGCAACATAGTGGTTTGCAAACAAATTAACTTTGAATTTTGCTCGTGGTGGTGACCTTGCAGGATTATTCATGACACCTCCCCCAAATTTGAGGGGAAAGCACTTGCAAGAGAACAACTTGCAAACCCATTTTTTCCAATGCAACATCTATTTTGAATCTCACTCAAGAGCGCAACTTTTTTTTCGCAAAAAGGACTTGCTGAAAAAAAATCTTTACGCAAGACATTTGAATATTTTGCCCTATGTGTTAAATATAGTAAAGCTGTCTGCTTGACTAGTAGCAAGTGCAATGAAAACAGGTGTGATAAGCTACTTGTGCTGGCCCTTGAATTTGCACATTGGATTACTGAGTCATCCAAAGCCATTGGAGGATTCTAAACTTGTAGAAAGTAACCAGTGTTTGCAACAGTTGCTACTTGTTAGTGTAAAGCGTGTTAGTAAAAGGCAAAAGGTTGATTGTGAATAAATGTAATTCCAACGAAAACACTGTCTTTCATTGCTTATGGCATCAAAATGTCATGCTGGTTCTGTTCCACAGGTTTGCACTGCAATGTCATGAATATTGCAGTAATATATTTAATCAGGTTTTTGTATGGACATTTATTAAGTAATGTGTTTTTGGTTAACTTAGGCTCAAGCCACGATGGCCACACATATAGGACATTACTGTGGGGATATCTGCTAGCTGCAAAAAGATATATACCTGTAATCTTACCATATATTAGGTCTGGAAACCCATCATATACGGATATAACAAGCTCACATAAAGAATGGAAAAGTCATATGAAGAATAAGAAATGAGACTTGACCTCCTTTGAGCGAGAGCAGAAAGTCTCAGTAGCCATGTGACGGACAGGATTCCAATTTCAGAAATCTAAAAATAAAACCCTGTCTTCTGTCGGGGCAACACAGACAGGTGGGGGCTGTTAGTGGTTTTGTGTGAAGGGCAGCATCAGTAGTATGTGCATTGGCTACATGTTGCCACGACAGATGGAATGCGGAAAGCGTGAAGATTTGATGTTTGTGGATCCAAAAGTAATTTAGTGCACAACAGGGGGGAATTAAGTCAATGGTTTTCAACCATTTTTGAGCACTCACCCATTATATGCCAAAATGCTTTTGTAACATGTTCATGACTGCAGGTAATAGAAGTGTTTTACCAAAACAGAAAAGGCAACCTGTCAACTGTACTAGTGCTAGGTGGTTTATATATTGTAGGGTGGTTTGAGTATTTGTTTGATTTGTAACAACATACTGATTAAAATCCTGAATGAGTCAGGGTATGTACCAAAGCTGTGTCCCCCATTCCAAGACATTATTTCCAACTGGGATAAACAGATAAAGAGATAGTTGTACCTAAGTAACACTGGTTATTTTTGCATTGCCCACTTGGAACCATATCTTACCCTGTGGGTTTCTGTATACCCTCTCAGACAAGGGCTAGGTTTCTTTCCATTGTTACTGAATTGACATGACTTGGAAAGTGAGTCAGCAAGGAGAATAATGAGCCATGAAGACGCTACATACCTGTAACTCGGCTCAAGATTAAAGGTGGGTTATTGGGAGGCCCGAGAGGTACTCATGTGCTCACTGCACTTTCCTTCATCTCCTATACATTTACACTATCTTGGCATTGCTTTGCGTTAATGTTCAAGATAGTATCCTCTGTTTCCTTGCTTGAGTAGCAAGGTTGGATATATAAGTCATTGAATGCATAAACTTCTCACCTGAGCAACCCCTTTTAAATCTCACAGGAGGTTTATATTTTTTAAAAAGCTGATGCATGTATAAATAAACCACCTTCTTGTAACTGCCTAGTGGGAGTTTAATACGCTCTTTCTTTTGACTGGGGCAAAAGTCTCAAGCAAGGTGTGAAAAATAACCACAAAGTGTATAATTTATGAATGATCAGGTTTTGTTTACTGTAGCTTTACAAATGAGAGCTAATTACTCTGACTTAATGATGCATTTTAGTTGATTGCAGAGCCTAGCTACCTCTGGTTGACTTTAGGGAGATAACAGCGAAATTTGCTTAGAGGATTTCTGAAATGTCACGACTGCTTTGTATATTTGGATGATAACTTCATCCATTCATTATCATTAGGAACACCTGGAGTGACGCTCAGGAGACCCAGCCACTGTGATAGATAATTAGTAATGAATCAATATATACAGTTCAGAATCACAGGGACAATTATTCTACCTGTGATATCCTGACTGATGTAACCTTAAAATAAAATAGGGTGAGAAATGAATGCAACAGAATGAAAAATGGAAAGGAGTCTGTTCGAAAGGTGAATCTATCATAGTCCTTTGAATTTAAGGCATCCTCAAATTTGACGCATCCCAAATTTCCGCCCCTCAATTTGAGGAAAAAATAAAACTTCAAATAAAGATGCATTTTCAAAGATACAACCTAAATTCTGATTATAAGAAAAGGATGTATGGAGGCAGTTTGCAGCCGTTTGCTGTCACACAGAGCATTGCAGTCATGCGCTACTTCTCATTTACAGTTGTGATTACTCAAACATGTTTTTCTCCCTTTTTGTGAACTGTGGTATTGCTTGGCATGTCGAAAAATACGAGGGTTTGATCAGCATTTCCAATCTGTCCAAGCTGTTACTGTTTATTGGAACAGAGACTAATAACGAAACACTGAAACTATAAAAGCTTCTCTTCAAAGTTCTCAGGAAGTTAATGACGCTTCTTTGAAAATGGCTACCTGTATGTCATGTCATCGGGCAGTAATGTTTTTGTTAGTCTTTTTGTGTTATTGTACTTGGGCAGTCATATCACTGTTGGTGATTTAAATACACCCATCACTATACTCAAATTTAAGACACAGGCCATAACTGATTTTTTTTTTTGCTGTGTTTAACAGAATTTATTACAAATTTATTGGACAGTTTTTATGACTTACTCCACTTAGTGCTGAGACGATTTTAAGAGTAGGAGTGTATTATGATTGAGGTGTTAAGAGGAAAGCAGTATTAGGAGCAATGTACCTAGTAGAAATAAAGTCCAAAGTGGTCTGCTGGCACTCAAACAGGTGTAACGGAATGAGGATGGAGTGAACTGGGGCTTGACAGGTTGAAGACCAAAAAATACACCAGACTTAGAGTGTGTTCTGGGGTTGACCGTTCAGGACACGTCTTTTATTAGCTTTACCCCCACACTGACGCATGAGAAGAGAGATAGGTAACATACTGTGCATGTACAAGAAAACTTCTTGAATACTAAGTGAAGATTAAGTGTATGGCGATTTTATTGACTAACATATCTTTTAATACTGCCTATTGTGGATTTTATCAACTCCATTTTAAAATCATCCAGAATTTTTTGTGAGTCACAGCACAATGTATGCACCATCACAGCACAAACCATCAGGAACATGGAGTGATGGAGCAGTGGCTTTAAGGTGATTTTCATGGTGTCTGTACATTGCATCTACATTAGACCAGCTTGTTTAAAAGAATGGACTTCAGCTTATACCTATAGCATATTTTATAGTTTAACCTTCAAAGACAAGGCAGCTGCAGTGATATATCTATCATACAGCCAGTCATAGTAGAAAGGAGATGATATGGATTTTAAAGGGCGCATCTAGCATATCGAATTAAAGAACGCAGTCCTGGCAATGCTTCAAAGGACATTTCCTTTGATGGCATATAAGGTAGGATATAGAAATGAAATCACATATGGCAAACTGTAATAGTGTTCCAGTGTTTAAGTTTCTTCATTTAAGTGCAAATGGGTGTCATTTAGAAGATCTATGGAGCTGCTTTCACATATCTCTTGCACTTTGTGATCAAGGGTAATCCCTTTTTAAAGAACGCAACAATACAAATTGTAACATGTAATACAAAACAATAGTCAACAATATACTGTATATACTGTATATATCCACCATTTTTAATAGAATGACATATTCTTTGATAGATGATCTGAGAAGAAACCAGATTTATCTTTTCAGTCTGGAAGTATTATAGTGTTATACTTTTTTGCTACTAACATCGTATTCTACATTGCATTAGAACAGCAAATGATTGTGAATTGAAGTCTGTGAGTCAGTATTTGGAAACATAAAAATGCTATGAATTATTCTTGTAAAAAATGCTTTGAGTTTGCTGTTATATCTCTATTGCCTTTCTAGAAATAGTGATATATTTTTTTATATTTTGTATATATATTTTATAAGTGTCGCATTTCACATTTAACAAAATGCATAACTGTCAGGTCCTAGCTTCCAACTGCCATGCCATGTTTACAGCAATCAAAACTGGATAGAAATGTGGACGTTCTTGGAGTTTCTTATTGCTTTTATAAAACTATACATTATTTTATACGTAACTGTGGTGTATACTCATGAAAAGGTTTCAGACAAAAGCCCTACCAATAGTCTGAAATACCCATTTATCATTTTATGTCCCGCCATTCTTTTGATGAAAATTAATCACTATATTAACCAAACTGATTGTGGTGTCATTTTTGGGCTAAACATAGCAGGGAATGAAATCAATACAGATTGTCTATATGTTTTTCCTGTTCTATAGAGAGGCTTTGGCAACTGTAGTAACATTTGTCATTCAGTGTACTGTATTTTTTTTCAGATATACAGCACACAAAGGCTATATATATATATATATATATATATATATATATATATATATATATATATATATATATATATCTTAAAGCATCTAACTCTACTGTAATAAATAAAAACTGTTACATTGTCAATACTGTACATGTTTGCAGTTTCCGTCAAGTATTTGCATTTTAAGTTCTTGTTTGTATTATATCAAGACAAAGCTGCTGCTGTACCAGCAGGGTTTACTCTGGAGTGATTTTATTATTTTATTTGATTAAATTGTTTTATTTAATTTGAACAAGTTTTCATTCCACTCAATTCTGGTAGCATTCTGCTCAAATGGAAGTTGTGAGCTGATATGATGTTTCCTAGCTCCAGGCATGGCCTACCTCCACTGCTAACTGTAATTTACTTTTCTGTCTCTGTCGCCTTGAGCCTGCCTTCCCTCTAGTTTGTTGAATGATGTGCTAATCCATTATATTCTTCAGACAAGTGTATCGACCAGTATAAACAGACTGGAGGGCACAAAACTAAATGAAAGCTGTAGTTCCCTGAATCATTTAACCAGCTCCTGCAGCAACCGCAGCTCATAACAGCCTTTTTTTTTCATCCTACTGAATATACATTAAGAATCCATTAACATTGCCTGTAAACTGGTCCACAACTGATTTGTAGAAGGTTCTGAGGCGCTACGGGTTACCACTCTGTTTCTTAACCTTTGCGAGGCCGGTGTTTAGAATGTTTATTTTTGCTTAAAATATTAAATCGCACCATTGACTGTTGAAAGAGAAAGGAATCGAGCTGGTGTAAGTACCTTCACAGGTACTCCATGTCAGATCTTGCTCATCACGGGTCAGTTGTATGTGGTACTGGTACAATATCTCATGGTCTAGTCACAGCCTCCCCTTACTGGAAACCCTTCATTCTGAGCTGTGGCACAATTTTAACGGGTATATAGTTTAAATGCTTTTAGACACTGAGCAAGTTCAGTCTATATATTAAAATCATGTCAATACGATGATTATTGTCATTGGTCTCCATTTTCGACTGTTGAAGATCTTGAAGTTGTTTACTGTTCTGCACATACCCTGTTACAGTACATATTCAAATACCATGTGTTTCGCTACATAGATGCTCACTGGTAAAGTGATGTAAGGGAACTAACTGTTAATGTCTGTGTTGCTAGGCTGTGCATCCCGATACACACCGGGAGCAAAATGTTATATTGTAGTGACTGCAACATATTATTTCACGCTGGTGAAAAACAAAAATTGTATTTCACATCTGTGAAATTAAACGTGTAGAACAGTTAAATATTTTGGAGAATAAAATATAAGATTTCAGGGTAATGCTGTCATTCCTTGCGAGTGCTTTTTAAGGACTTGCATGCTCAGTAAATTTTAGTCAGATAGCATTTTTATGTTAGGAAAAGAAACCTTAGATGTATTTATATTGCATTATGCAGATAGTGCTGATATGGTGTTTTTTCGTTCTGCTATGTTAAACGTGTTTCTCATAGATTTAACAGTAAAATTATCTGATTACATTTTTTTTCTATCCTTTACCACAGTCTGTACCCCATGAGAGGCAATTTGTTAGGGTAAATAGAATGAATTATTTCACAGTTGTGCCTTGTGGCAGATGGGTAATAAAGTCTTCAGCGAAACCAGCCCTGTTCAGTGTGCCGAGCAATACTAAACAAATAATCTGTCAGATCAGTGAGGCATTCAGCGGTGGCCAGCAGCTGAAGATGGGAAATGGTAGTGTTTAAAATTAACACCAGCTTACTGGCCTGGCTTCAGGATTATGTTCTATTTGCTGAAAGAAAGAAAGAAAAAAAGAAGCAACTTCTGAAAAAAAACCCTACTTTGCATAATCCCTTTACGCTTTCCAATTTCTTTCCATAATCTTTTAACTGTCCATCGTGTATGAGATCTTCACACCTATTCGTATAACTGGGATCAGTCAACTTCAGAGGCTTCTTTTGTCTGATACAGCCATGTTAGCCGACATACACATTAAAAAAATATATAAAGAGAGAACTTAACTTAAATCAGCAGTTTATTAAGGCATGTTTAACAATGCATTAACAAATATTACTCCCTTAAGACATTGTACCCATGCCACTGACTACAAACTGTGCATTACCTTTATAATTACAACAATAATACATAGATATACACATACAATCAAGGCATACAGTTGACTTGGGATATCTTTATTTTTATGGCTGTTTTGTGCAGTGGAGGGAGTGGGTGATAGCTCCTGGGTGTAACTTGTGGATGACCCTCTTGAGTGTAATGCCATTTATCTGAACAGACTATGATACAAACTGAAGATCTAGCTATCATTTTGTACCTTGACTGTTGACAGTAAATGCTCTGCAGGTTAATGATTTACTCTTTGATATTTTGCCACTAACTGTGGAGAATGGGCATTGCAAGGTACAGGTTTCCCAAAAGCACATCTGCGCCAGACTAAACTTACCAGTAGGGGTCACTGTGCAACAGCGGGATCGCTGTGCAACAGAGGGATTCCAAAGAGGGATTCCTAGGTGAGATGGGTTTCAGAAGCAGAACAAATGGAGGTATCGATCTGCCAAGTTTTTGTTATGTTGCATTAAAATTTTGTTGGCAGTGTTCAGCTAAATAATGTAAAATGCAGGATTGATAGCTTTTATAGTACAAATCATGATTAACCCATTGTACTATACTTGTTTGTTTTCTGTAGCTATTATAGTACATAGTTGTTCTTGATACCCCCTATGTTGCAGACACTCGAACAATGTTGTTTCACGAAGCATCACAGACTGGTTTTGTAATAAAAAATACCTCTACACATATCTCCAGATCCTATTTTATTCTTTACTCCAGTGGATAATGCAAAAGCCTGTCTCCCTATGATGAACACTGTAACGCTCATCTGATGCTCAGCAGGGGAATTGACACTTAAAGCTAATGTAGCAGAGGGTTCACCTTTGGATCTTAGGGTCAGGGGTTCAGATCTCCCCTCTGCACTTCTAGTCATAAATAATAAGTTGCTGTTACCTGGATGTTTTCAAAGGGAAGTGTCTAATTACAGTAATTGCCGGCTATACAGAAAGACTGATCACCAAAGTCCCCTTATTTTTCCAAAGATCCAATAATGATTCTGCTGCCACAGTATTGTTTCAATAATGCTGAGTATAATGCAAGCTCCCTCTCTTGTACAGGCTCCTATTTCCTGCAGGTACCGGTAGTTATTTTTCTGTTGCCTCCATATTTAGTATTGTACTGTATAGGTAAAGCCAATATAATTGAAAGGTCAAAGCATCACATGGCATTTTCAACAAGGCAATCACCTACAAACCAAACCTAACAATGAACTGAACTTATACTCTTGTAACGGACAATAATAGGGAAAATGAATAAACCACTTTAGATGTTTGCAAACATCATAAAAATCGAAGGGAAATGTAAAAAAAGAAACAAACCATTTTCTATTTAAGCTGAGGCACAAGATGATACATTTAAGTTAGACAAATAATGGCATGCTATACTGTTAAAGTACATTTTTATAGATTTGTGTTTTCCTCGGTGCACATCTTCCCACCCCCCAGCTCCCCACTAAGTGTCCCCCCAAATGTTGCCAAGTAGGCCCTATCCTTATTCTAACACTAATAAAAGCAACCAATTGTTGTACCTGTAATATATTCAATTCCTTTGTGAATTTGCCTGACTTAGACCTTTTCAGTACATCAAGTATAGAATATATATATATATATATATATATATATATATATATATATATATATATATATATATATATATATATTACGGAGCAGACTGGCAGTAAGAAGAAAGAATTGTAGTTGTTTCCTGTCGTATAACCCTACAGAAATGAATAAATGTAGAATGCATCTCAGCAGTACAAGAACAGGCAGACAGACAGAATTAATTCCCTGTGTTAACAAGTATAAACCTTTGGAAATTTTGATGGAAGCATGTGTGCTCTTAACAGATGCTCTGGAGAATTTGACTGAGCCACTGATAATACATCACCACTATCTGTGTGTTTCAAAATAATTTTCAACAGAAGAGACAGAGCATTACTAGGCGTGTATATATTGAATCCGCTGGAGTGTAAAAATATGAGTTTACACAAAAGCAGGAAAATAAATTAAGAAGGAATTTGTTTTCTTATCACACTACAATTCATGGGTTCGAGTCTGTCGTAAATGTGTATCTGCATAAGACATTTTTATGGTCTGTTTACCAAAATTATTGGGTGACTGTAAATTCCAAAGTTGAGCTCTCAACATGATGAAAAAGCTGATGATTGTGACATGTACAGAATAATATAGAACAAGAATTACCAATGAAGTGCTTAAAAGCAATTCACCAGTCAGCGTATGTGCTAAAAAGTGTGACATACAGAAGAGACAGGCCAATACCTCCATATATCCCCAGACACTGATGCTGAACTCTCTTAAGCTAAAAAATGTGAATACCAGGTTTCATGACAATACAGACATCCCCCCTATATGCCATAATTCTGCTATTCTCAGTTAACTTAAGATGAATAATGTTAAGCAGCCCTCTTGATATGTGGTGAAATGCAAAGTGTGACAAACCTACGGAGATAAGGATGGATGTACATCCGTCGCCATTATTATTATTATTATTATTATTATTATTATTATTATTATTATTATTATTATTATTATTATTATTATTATTTATTTCATAGCAGACACCCTTATCCCTGGTGACTTACAATTGTTACAAGATATCACATTATTTTTACATACAATTACCCATTTATACAGTTGGGTTTTTACTGGAGCAATCTAGGTAAAGTACCTTGCTCAAAGGTACAGCAGCAGTGTTCCCCTCCTGGGATTGAACCCACAACCCTCCAGTCAACAGTCCAGAGCTCTAACCACTACTCCACACTGCTGCCCTGCTAATAATAATTATTATTATTATTATTATTATTATTATTATTATTATTATTATTATTATTATTATCATCACATTACAAAATATCACATTACAGGAGCAATTATAAACTACAATAATCAGTAGTAAATAAGAACAAATTCAAATGAGAGGAAATAAAAAATACAGTAAATAATTACATTTCAGAACGATTTCGACAAGAGCAGTTAAACTTAAAAATATTTGGTTATAAGAGTAAATTCCATTAAGTAGTAAGTACAATAAATGGATAATAACGATTTCAAATAACAGCAATTACAAACAACGTAAAATCACGTACAAGATACAGAAAATATAATAATGATTGAGAGCAGTAGTAGAATACAGCAAAGTGTGGAGCAGTTAAGCGCAAGCACAAGATGATGCAAGTACTGATACAATTGAGTGCCTTATAGTCCAGTATAGTCGAGAGTTGTGAGGTTTACAGATGATTCTGAACAGGTGTGTCTTGACGAGGCGCCGGAAGGTGGTCAGGGACTGAGCAGTCCTGATATACGCGGGTAGGTCATTCCACCACTGAGGGACAAGGGTCGAGAAGGAGCGGACTCTGGAGGCGGGGGAGCAGAGGGGGGTTAGAGCTAATCTGCCGGTGGCAGAGGAGTGGAGGGGGCGAGAGGGGGTGTAGGGAGAAATAGTCTGGAGGTAAGAGGGGGCAGAAAGGTCAAGACGAGTACAAGAGTACTATATTCCCTACGCAGGGGGGGGGGGTCTTTTGATGTACTGCTGCGGATAAAACTGTGGAATACTCAGTGTTTTTTGGATCCACAATTAAACACCAGTCACTACCTACTGTAATTGGGGTTTAATAGCTCATCAATGACAAGACTAATAGATATAAAAAATGCTGTTTTGAAGGCAAAGGGTGGTCACACCAAATATGGATTTGATTTAGATTTTTCTTCTGTTCACTCACTTTGCATTTAGTTAATTGATAAATATAATCTATTAACATGTCTATTTTTGAAAGCATTCTTACTTTACAGCATTTT
Organism: Acipenser ruthenus; assembly: GCF_902713425.1. NCBI lineage: Eukaryota > Metazoa > Chordata > Actinopteri > Acipenseriformes > Acipenseridae > Acipenser > Acipenser ruthenus. The sequence continues at coordinate 24,488,683 of NC_081206.1, forward strand.
TTCACACCTGCCTAAAACTTTTGCACAGTACTGTATATATATATATATACACACACACAACATCTGTGTATCAACATCTTTTAGAAATAAAATGCAGTTTTTGTGGCCTGCTCTTTTTTTGGCAGCAGAGTTAAAGGAGCTAACTCAGTGTAAGAATATGAAGTTTGCAGTTCTGTGTACTTGCCAAGGTCATCTTTAACTACTGAATGTATGGATCCTGGGGGACATGGCTCAGTCAATTGGAGCTAGAGTAATAACTAGAAAAGGATGGAGTGGGAGGATAGACTTGCCCTGCTATTAAATTAATTGCCCTAACATCTTCACACCATGTTTTGAACAATGTGAGGCCAATGGACATTTTAAGAGCAGAAAACATTGTAGAAAATAAGTATTTTAACCTTGATGTTCCTATTATATATATATATATATATATATATATATATATATATATATATATATATATATATATATATATATATATTATTATTATTAGTTTATTTCGCAGACGCCTTTATCCAAGGCGACTTACAGAGACTAGGGTGTGTGAACTATGCAGAGTCACTTACAATTACATCTCACTCGAAAGACAGAGCACAAGGAGGGTTGCTCAGGGTTGCACAATGAGTCAGTGGCTGAGGTGGGATTTGAACCGGGGACCTCGTGGTTGCAGGCCCTTTTCTTTAACCACTGGACCACACAGCCTCCCCATGTATATTTATTATTTTTCTTTTTTTTTTTTTAAACGCCTGCAACACATTGTAAATATATCTTTAGTATAAATTGAAGTGACATCATTTTGTGTCTTTCATTGTGGTGGTTGTAATACTGTAATGGTCAGGACAGTGGAAGGTTCTGATGACATCAACCTAAAGCTGTCAGCCTGGGTTATCACAGACCTCTCATCCAAAAGGGATTTTAACTTAATACACAATGCCACTCAGTGGCCAAATAATGTAATTGTTTTTTTTTTTCTCCATCATGCGGATGAGATGTTAAATCAATGTCTTATTGTAAGTGACTCTGCATACCTCTGTAAAGTGCTTCGTGATTATTATTATTATCATTATTATTATTATTATTATTATTATTATTATTATTATTATTATTATTATTATTATTATTATTGTTATTTGTTTTTATTATTAATGGAAGTCTTGAAGAGAATACACCTGTCAAATTAGCAGCACATCTAAACTCCTGCACATCCTGTACCCTGTAAAATGTATCTAAAATCTTGGATTGTTTGAAACTCCCCAATATAATTCTGTCAATTTCATTCACTCGTGCTTTGTGCTGCTTCCTCCTGTGTTGAAATCTTTTAAAGGATGCTTGGATTTTAAAACATCCTTTTTTTAACAGTTGACTGCTGCTGGACCAGATATATTTCTTCAGACGGCAAATAGCTGTGTTAATTGACATTGTTTTATTGTTATGTGTCTGTGCTCAAGTGGCTTTGATTTCTTAGAGGACACCCTTCAAATGAGATGTTGCATCACAGTGGGTTGTTGACTTGTACACAGTTAATCAGGAGCATTAGAGAATTTCGATGGATAGTACAGTATAGAACCCACTACTGAATCCTTAATAGCCAACGTTAACAGACAATGGCTGTGATTTTGGTAAGAATTAGAAATGGTTAGTTAATTCTTGAATTATCCTATTATTCTACCACTAACTAGTGGAATATGCAGGGAATTATAACCCTAACCAATTTGGGGTTGGATAATTCAAGAATTAACCAATTTCTTACTTTGTAATTTTTAGATTTATGATTGTTTTTGTGCGTGAGTTGTATAAAGACTGGGACATGTACTTGAATTCATTTAAATGATCTTATATACATGATATGAATGTGTGTGTTTATAATCTATTTAGGGAAAACAGGTAATTCAGTGAACTAATTAATGAGCAAGCTCGGAAATAGTTATGTTACTGTATGTGTAAAACATACAGTATGTCACAGAAACAATGCTAGAGGCTGCTTTTTCAGTGTAAGGCAATTTAACACTACAGAGCTTGATCAACAGCAGTTGCATATGAATAAAAAAAAAACTGGTGTCATTTTAATGTAGATTGCTAAGCAAATGGATATGGAGACTGCTGTTTATTACAATTTAGTAGCTTATTCATTTTTACTGTGCAGCAAAGATTGTAGATGTGCAGTGTAGAATACTTAACTGCATTTTAAACCAACACTATTATAGATGCATTCAGCATTTGGACTATATATTTGTTATTTATGCCATGGCTACCACATTTGTGTAAACATAAAATCTCATGCTTTATTACTTTCCTTTTGCACCACAGCCTTGACCCTAGTCATCATAAATTGAGAAATAGTGGGGAACTAATGGAGACAGATGGGAATATGGCATGCCATTTACTCAAATTGGTAAAGTAATTAACCTCGAGGTGCTTGGTTTGCAAGAAAAATTGTTGGAATATCTCAGAGAGCCAGATAAACAGACTCCCGTCTTAACCGCTTTTGACAACTGCATCATAAACTAGACTCATTCTGTTCAATTGACCTGTCAACATCTCAAGACCAAATAAAGATTTGTATTACAATGTACTCGCTGAGAAGTGTGGGAACTACTACTGCTATTCCTTTTGAAGTCTAGTACTGTCCTTTCTACTACATTGATTCGCCGGTGTCATATATTCTGTCTTTAGTCATTATTCCCCTTACAAATCTCCCATTCCTGATTGTGGGACAGCTTTCTGACAGCAGATGGTAGTCATTTGGCGGGAGAGAATGGAACAAAAAAAGAAGCATGGGCCAAGCTTGCTGGACTCATTTCGAAAAGTGGTGGACAGAGGCCAGATCTAAACCAAATGTATCTTGGAGCTTCCTGTAATGTGGTCAGGGCTGTTCGCTTTCTGTCTTCCAAGGCCGGGATGCAATATAGGGCTCCGAATCTTGCAGGTAAACTTTCATAACTGAAGGAGTTTCTCCTCTGGGTCTGTGACAGCAATCATCAGTGTAACCTCAGAAGAAAAGCTGCTGAAGTGCATCTGGTCAAGACATAGAATGGTGCACCACGATATGTCTACCTGTTATTCTCACTCAAGAGTGTCCCGTCCTGTGTGAAAGGCTATGCCAGCACTGAAGCGCTATAGTGGGCATGGATTGAAAGTCAACATCACACATGACTGTATACCGGACCTGTTGGGTATTTTTGTCGTTGGTGTTACACGCTTTCATTTTTTCAATACAATACAAATACAATGGCTGATCAAGAACAAGGTAGTAATTGGAGTCTGGAATAAGTTAAGGAATTGTTAACTTTACGGGCTGACAAGGAGATGAATTCACAAATAGAAGGGACAGTGCGTGAAGCTGTAATTTATGGGCAATTCGCCATTGCCATGACAATGATCTGTTGACTGACAGGTTTGAAGGTTGTTCTCACATGATCCCTTTGGCTGTGTGAAAGGGTTATGACAGTATTATGGGTATTTTAAATAAATTTTTTTCATGTCTCTAAGATGGCTCACTAGCAGCATTTGTGTGTGAAAGTGGCTTTAGACATGTTTTATTTTTGTATTTTTAGACACCATTAAACGTAATTTTTACAATTTAGTAAAATGCCAACTGCAACAGTAAGTGTATAGTAAATTAAATACCAAGACCACTCTGGTTTTGAGCTGAGGTCAGAACCAGTGTTCGGTTGTTAACTCATGCTCCGTTCCTAACCAAACTGTCGTTCAGGCATTTTGTCTAAGCTATTCATTCATTCATTCATTCATTCATTTTTTGATGTTACGGTAGAAAAAAAGACATTTGAATTGTTAAAATATCAACTACCTCTAAAAAACATACCTAATAGTATCTTTTTGCTTATTGTGCCTATAATAAATAAAACAGAACAGCATTTCAGTTTGTTTTTTTTGTTTGGTTTTTTTTCAACAGAGGTTGGTAATATTTTGGCAGGGAAGTATACATTACAAAGCAGCAGCACTTTTGAAACCATGTCTGGCTTTCAGAGGCAATTTCACTCTACCTAATACTGTTATATTTTGCACTGAACAAGAAAATGTTTATGTTTATAATGTAGTTTATCATTCACACAGATGTTGTGGCTAATGGCATAAACATTTCCGCAAACCATATGAAACTATCAAATTCATGCCCTCGCGCCTACATTCACTACTGTTTTGTATTTACAGAAGCATAATTTAGGAGGGGAAGGAATTTCTTTAGTGTCAACCAGGGTGTAGCAATGAAAGCTACTATCCGTCTGTTTATCTGGGCTTCGGCTCAAGCTATTATTTGCATAGTAAGTAACTGATTGACAGTGGATATCAATCCCTGAAGGGGTACTTTAAAATACCATTTGTGGTACGCATTGACACTGTGACCAGACTAGTATCCTATATGTACAATTTACATTTCTTTTATTTGAATCAGGATAAAGATATGAGAACTGCAAAGTAAAACAGAAAACAAATGTTCAGTCAGAATCTTGACATATGACTTGACAATGACAGGTGATTTGGGTCTACCTCTAATAAGTGAATTAATCAGAGGTAAAACATAGCGATCTGTCATGTTTGTAATACCTCAACAGCTGGCTGGCTTGTCCATTGGTGACAAGCTAGTTTGTCCTGTGCAAATCTTCTGTCACAAAATGGAAGAGAAGCATTGGGAGAAAATTACGTGGCCGTTCCAGAGTTAGTGAAGAATTTCTTGTCAGACATAGCCAGCTGTGCCAATAATATTATCTTCAGTAGCATTAATCCGACACTCTCCCTGCAGCACCTTCTTTTCCCCAGCGGCTAAAAGAGGAAGCTGTCAAAAGTTACAGGAAATAGCCCAAAGCATCCCCTACCTGAAAGAACACTGTGCATGCTTCAAAAACATGAAAGATAAATGAGAATTTATTTGTCATATACCTATAGGACTTGTACCACCATTAGGGATACAGGATAAATTCAATCATTTTGATAGGAAATGTTTGAATCCTTAATGAACAAAAAAACAAACACTTAATGAGATCTATGATTTTTATGACAATTGTAGTCTGTAGTACATTGTTGAAATTGGAAAATGTGTTACAATGTGCAGTTGTAAAATATAATGTTGAAAGTGGTCATTTAAATTCAATTGCCAAATTATCTTCAAAACCACAATAATAATGTATGTTATCACCTTATTTATTGTGTTTTTTGTTGTGTGAAGGAGTGGGTTCACGTAAACCGATATCTAATTTTTGTAAGTTAAATTCTGTATCTGAGCCATTTGTATAGCAAGGAACACAATTGCACTCTTGTACTGCAAGAAACAGAAGATGACTTTATAAGCTGTTATCAGGGGCGCTAATACCAGGAGCATAGTCAGATAAAGATGCATTTTCCAGTGCAAATCTAGTGCTTAGTTTGTTTTAATGACTAAAATAAATTCTTGTTTAATGTAAATCATATGTGAACATGATTTGAAGACCGATGGGCTTTGGAAGTTTGACTTTAACACAATGCATGTGCAGAAATTTGGGGGAATTAAGTGTCCATCACAATCAGTACAAAATTGCTTTGACATGCATTTACTAACACCACAGCATACTCCCTTGGCTCCAACCCACACGCACAAACACACACCATCACTACCTGCCAGTATCCCAGTATACTGCAGCTTCAATACTGTGTGAAATTCACACAGCTCTGATAGATTATTCATTGTGCTGAGAAGGTTTAGTTTCCCTTTGAGGGTAATGGGGGTATTGCACTTGAAAGAAGATTGTCTTACATACATTTAGGCTTCTAGGGAAGTAAATGCCTAGAGGCATTTTTTTTTGATAGACAGAATTTAAAACACTACCACCTGGCTAAGGTTAACTTAACAGCTGGGCCCAAAAGGCAGAATGAGCGAATTGTTCTATACTTTTCGTTTTTTTATTTAGCAAACTACATATAGCTTAGCATTTAACTATTTCCACCTCACACACTATATATATATATATTTTTTTTTTACAGGAAAATAATTCCATCTAGGGTTTCTGTGATGTCATATATTACTAGACCGAAGTTCGAGTAATTTATAAGCTGTCACACAAACCCGAGATGGAATTGTCTTCCTGTAACTCACTGAAGAGGCCCATCTATTATTTTTTATAATACATGGATACCTTTGTGATGCTAATATTAAAAAAGACGAGGTTCAGCAGTACAGTTGTTGTTTTTTTTTAAACATAGTGTTTCAGTGTTGTTCAGATGTTCTATGTCGTTATCCGTTAGTGTTTCAGCTTTATTTGATGATTGCCTTTACCTTGTTTTAATTTCCCATTCCTCTCTAGTTTCTCTGAGATACGAATCTACCAGCTTTACATTTTTTATTTTTTTATTTTTTTTTTTTTACGTATTCTCATGTTGTTGATCATTAATGAACATTTCTGTACTGTGGGTGTTGTCGAGTGATTGAAAACGAGACATTTTGTGTTTTAATTGAAAGTGATGGTCTCAAGGAGTTGAATGGGTCAAAGTTCAAGTATATTTTCCTCTAGAGGAATTATCACTTTTTGACGTCACTACTGTGGTATTATGCCTTTTTTTTTTTAGAATGGCTCAGGATGCAAATATAGCCTTCATCCATGTATATATATATATATATATATATATATATATATATATATATATATATATATATCTATCAGTATATCAGTATCTATGTAATGATTATTACGGGATTTTTTTAATATAAGATCACTAGCATTTTACTTTAAGATAATCTTACAATGTGAAAAGACAGCCCTTTATCTAACTATAAGGGTTTACTTTATTTTCAGTGGAGTTGTCCTCTCTGTCTACAGTAGAGTAATGCATTGACAAGATATAAAGAACATAGCCCCCAGCTTTAGAGAGGTTATGCCCAGTCTCAGCAGGGACATTCGTTTGAAAGATTTTAGCCCCCCTGGTGTCCAGCTAGTAATCCTTGTTTGCTAGTAAAGCTAAAATCTGTGCTTTGCGAACAGAAATGCAATGTAGTATTAGAGTGTTTGCAATCTGATGGCATCATTATTCTATATAGAGCAACATTGTTCACAGGTAGTTTTAGCTACAGGGGCACAATATCCATCACCTTGAAATCTGCTTGCCACAATGCCACTGTGTGTGCCAAAGATGCATTACAAAGGGGATTGCTTTTAAAAAAAAACATAGTTTTTATGATAAATGTGAATGTGCTTATAAATTAACATTGCTTTTGAAATCAATCAAATACATTGGCGGTTCAATTTCTACAGGCTGTTGGCTACCTTATCGTGAGTTTGTGATACGTAAGCCTATACAGTTATTCAGAGAGTTAAGAAGTGGTTATTGGAACTTGGTCACCTTCAAAGTGCTTGACTTTTGCTCTCTATTATGAACAAGTTCATATTAACTTAATTATAACTAGTACAGTATCTGTTAACAATAGATGGAAAACAGCCCAAGGTGTTTACATTTTGTGGACAGCAACATTAAGACAACTCGGTGTGTTCAATAAGGTTGCCCTACAACATGCAAGCTAGTTAGACCATGACGTTCAAAAACCAGCCCCCAGCTGCATTAACAAAGTACCAGTTATTTAGATTATATTTTATTATAGGTACGTTTTAGCATCTGACAACTTGAAACTTTTTTTTAAAACTGGAAATTGATCCAGGCAGAGATACCCATTTATCTCTCATATGTCTTGTTGCAGTAAAGCTGTCAGTACAAATCTTATCACATGGAGCTACATTTGTTTTCTGTAGTGATTTATGATGGCTTTGAAAAGGTCTGGTGATCCCATAGGCTGCCGTAATTCCGAGGCTTCTTCCCATCAATAGAATGGATTCCTGACACTCCAGACAGCGTTTTCTGAGCCGATTTGATGAATCAGTTCTTCTTGTTTATATTAATTGATCAGAAACAGGTTCCCTGGAGAATTCATCAAATACCATGACAATGTCTGGGGTTGTGTCGCTGGCTAATGAAAGATTTGGATTGGCTGGCCTACTGTGACGGAGATATAGATATTTTGATGAAAGTTTATGCTTGCAGGAGAGCAAATGTCATAAAGGATTCAAAATATTGTAAATCATGCAGATAAAGTCTGACCACCGTCACACTTTATAATACATCTTGCACTTGGTGTGTCAGGCAATTCTTGACAACATAATGCTGTGCTGTGCAGGATTTCACCCTTGCTTTTTTGTTTCTATTTTATCATAAGTAGTTGGTGTTTTCAGATTACTGTTCCTAGACTGCTCAACTGAGTCATACAATATGCCCGCTCACAGTAAATTAATCCTAACTCCTACCTAATATTTAAGTCTGATGTTGCATGTGTTACAGATGTATTCAAACATATTTCAGTTGTTTATGTTAGGGGAATAGGCCTCTTTTTGTTTTCATTATCCTGAGAAATGGTACATAATAGATTGATTACACTGTCATCGAGCAGAAAGGAAATAATCCTTTAGCTCTGAAACATGCTCCCCACCATGAATGCTGGAAAATATTACAATTACATTGTTTTGCTTATGCATATATGTGGAATCATTATAATGAAAGCAGTAGGCTATGTTAATTTATACAGGGTGTAAATATTAAAACTAAACCATGGAAATATACAGTTATCACAAAGATGCCATTGAAAGAAGCAGCAGGCTGGTATTTATATTTCCTTTTGGATGAAAATCTACAGGTATTACTGTTTACAATAGTGAATCGCTGTAAAGTGCCGGTACTGTATGATACTGTATAAAACATACAGTACCTGTATATACAAGGTCAATGAATACAACACATATATATGGATACTGTGTAGATCAAGATTATTAAATACAAACTGAGGGCTGTGTATAATTTGTGCTTAAAAATAAATTAAAAAGTAATTAAATAAGGTAATTGCAGTAAAAACATGAAAGTCAATTTGTAGTCTCTCCAGAATTGAACAGCGAACAAGGCCTTTCTATATTCTTTCTAAACTCTCTTTCAATGGAAAGACCTTTTTCAAGTGATCCGTTCCAAATTGTGAACCATAGTGTAACTGCAAATACATAACACAAGGGACTGTGGAAGAATAATTTGATGTTGCGTAGGGACTGTGGGGTTTCATGTATTTATTACCCACAATCCTGCATTAGTTATTCAGGATAGTACACCATTAGGCATGCTTTAGAATGACAAGCAGTAGATGTCTGTGTGGTGCTAAGAGACAAATAAGCTCATGATAAAATCCCATTGCTGCATTCAGTATCTTTTATTACAAATACACTTAGCTGTTTTAAAACCTCTGTAAGCCTGGGTAACCCCAAAGGCTCCGGTTTTGCCATTAGCTGTACCTGTATAAATAGCCTACTGCCAAAAATATTGACAGGTCAAGTATAGTAGCAAGCTAGGTGGTCCCTGCGGCCTCTTGCTTGATTTCTTTTCAAACGCATTAAAGAGTTAACCAGTGGCAGAACAGCGCTGGTTGGGAGCTAATGAATGGAATGGAGATTGGAATAAGATCTCTTTAGAGACACATTGATCTGTTGCTTCTAAAAACCTGGCTTTAGAATTCATCAGGCAGCTTCACACAGAGTGGCCCTGGCACTGTGCCCATTAGCAGACAACTCTTTTGGTGTTTATCTCCCACTGACACAAATAAAGTTGTACGTGTTGTTTTCTTCCCATACATCTGCCCAAATCTTTTCATTAGGCTGCTGGCTTGGGAACCACGTGGCCATGTCAAAAGAGAGATAGTTTGAATCTGTCACGGGTGAAATGAGAAGACGCCTTTGCAGTGGATTAATGCCCTACAGCAATGTACTTTAGTAGGCCAGCATTCCATACAGTGCTACCTGAGTTAGCAGAGCTGCTCCTTAAGCACAGCAGTATGCTTTATTTTGGAGGTAATAGACCTGGGTTCGGTCCACTTTAAATGGTTAGAAACTACCTCTGGATGAGTACACAGTGAGGAGGTCAATACACACGTATTGCACAATAACACAAAGCAAATTAAATATCTACTTGATGAAGCGGTTTTTATTTTAACCAACGAGGTGTTCTCTTGGGCAGCAATGCACTAGCAAAAGTCACAAGGCAGTGACGTCAGCTCCATAGCAACAAGCCTCCTATATTGTGATTCTTTCAATGCAGCGGTTTGGGCATTTGAGAAAGGAGAGGAAGACTCATGAAATTAATTGGAGACTGAAGTTGATGAGAAGCAATTACCCTCCACTGTACGAATTAAAACGGTGTGCTGCTTTTTATACGAAAAATTAGAAAAAGCAGTTTGCGTAGAGGATTTATCCTGGACCGTGACGCCCCCGATAAAACGAAGGAGTGGTTGTACAGTATTTGTTAGCCTATTTGTTTTTCTATGGGTCTCTCGCTATATCTCGGCCCTCAATATATAGTGGATTTAGCACAGAAAACCACAAAGACTCTTTCTGTGTCAGAAACTAAACTTCTCTTTGACAGCCGTTTACAACCACACAGGACAATCTTGTGGGCTGTCTTGCAGAGCCTTCAGAAGTAGTTATGGTGGGTTGATTCATAGGCTGTATTAAAAATTGCTACCCGGGGCCAAAAGAAGACCTTGATAGGAAAGAATGAAAAGATCAGACTGAGGCAAATCCCACAAATAGTATTAGGAGCAGTATACAGTGTTAAGAACACCACTCGCATTACGTTCTCATGCATCTTTGTATATGGTTTCTAGAAGGGATTATTCTCTTCTCTTTTTGAGGTAAACAAAAAAACCTGCAAAGCCTTGTGATGTCAGATCCATTGAATAAAAATGTAGCGGTCACTCGGGAGCCTCAGGGTTTTTTTCCTAGACTAGTCATTTTATTGACCTGTCTGGAGTATAGAATTTAAACCATTGCTTGTGTTTAAAATTAGCAGGGGCCTAGCTTTCCCTATAATGTTTGTTCACTAAATTTGTGTTCTTATTACTGGGAGAATTGGTTCCATCAATTATTTTTTTCAAGTTTTCTTATTCAGCTTTGGAAAAGGTTTAGAAAATAAATCGCAGACACTGAAAGAATATCTATGCAGCTAAAAACTCAGCACACAATTAGCAGGCATGGGTAATCTTTAATGAACTAAGAATCTATCCGTGGTATCTGTCTAATTATCCAGACACCCTATAAAAAAAAAAATCTGAGCAGCCATTTCATACATAACATAAATCTTCACTAACAGAATTCTGTATGCAACATTTGTTAATAAGTGTTAAAAATCAGCAGGGTTCCTCTATACCAACTCCTGGAGTGTAACCAAATAGATTATTATATCACTTATCTCAGTGCTGTTCTGGCTAATTACATTTATTGATTAATGGGTTATTGAGTTCACAGCATTTCATGTTTAAAAGTTTCCAACATAGAATTTCAAGGTATACTATTCACTTTCAGAAAAACTAAAGAATAATACAGTACATTTAGCCTATATATTATACTTTCTAAATATATCACAACAATATTATACTGTCACCAACTACTTAAGGTAGGTGAACAAATTACCTCAAATGAAGATTATGTAAACACACACAGCTGGTTTCACAAAATGTTTAGCAGTAATCCTGGGCTACTCAATTGTAACATTAGTGCTAATCAGTATCTGTGAAACCAACCTACATAGATAGTTCCTGACTGGGAACTAGTTCCCCTTGCCAGCTGGGTGTAGAAGTATGTTTAAAAGTCAAGTATGTTTCGAACTCAATTAGCCAAAGCTGAACAGGGAAGAACCCTGTTAAAATGAAAGCCCTTATCTCAGTTTACACCCTCACTGACAGATAGATCACATTGTTGTGCACGGATTAGCGTTATAGTCTACAACAGAGCTAACAGAATACCACCGATTTGGCACATGAAATCTTGACTGTTTTGAAATGATTTGTATTATAAACCTAGATCTTTTAAAGGCTGTGGTGTCAAGCAAATAGCCTATATTAAATGTAGCCTGGTGTGAGATAGCAGCATCAGTCTGGCAATGACAACATCATTTTAATAATTTTATCGTCCTTCAGTGGCATACAAGCTTTTCTGCATTTTTAGTTACCAAGCCTCAAACTGCATGATTTAATCAAAAGCCCCTTTGACACTGGCACATCTACCCGAGTCCCAGCTACCCACCTCTGGATGTGGGTTGACGCGCTTTGACCCTGGTTGAGCGAGACAAAATGCATGACGGCCAACGAAATGACAAACAGCCACGCCTGCGAGAAGGTTTCACTTCCGCAAGGAACGTTTTTGTTTATCCTATTTAGCCATATTTTTGTTGCTTGAGACACACCATAAATCCAGATTGCAGCAGGGATGAAGAAACATTTGCTATAAGCAACATTTGGACTGACGGTTCAATCCAGAGAAGCTTGGATGGAAGCGTCTGTAACAAGCTGCTTCCGGGTCATCGATATGCATATTGTGTACTTGCGTCTGTCACCCAGGTCGACCCTGCTTTATCAAAAGCAGTGTGAAATCGCATAGCTGACCCGCATGACACCGGGTCCCTACTGGGTAGGTTCCGACCCGGGTAGAGCATGCCAGTGTGAAAGGGGCTAAACTGTTCCTTATCAGTCGACAAAGGCAGGTCCCTCTGCCCCTCTGCATTTTTTTTGAGGATACTGTCATTTTGCTGTCACGTTTATATTTATTTTGATCTCAACATTGAAACTAAAACTTTGAACAGCATTTATAATAAACATTTTAAAATAAAACTGATATTGCTGTGAGTTGCTGTGTCATTCCTCAATCTCAGGATGAAAGTGGTATCTAATAACATTCCCTGCAATAAGCACTTCAAACGCATATTTAAAATGAATTTGTTTTTGTATCAAAAAGAGGGAAAATAAATAAATAGATGAAAAAGGAAAAAAAAATGTTCTACAGTTGGCCTGCTGTGACATTTTCCCTGTATACTTGCCTGTGTTTGAACAAAGAAGGAAAAAAGGAAGGCACTTTTCAAAACTAGAAAAGGTATTTGAAAGCAATTCTTTGCACTGGTAATGGATATAGTAGATGTATAGATTGTTAGTATTTCATCTGACAGCCATGACTGCAGAACTATTTTCACAGTAATGCTATGGCCTGATACTCTGCTGAATATTAAGGGTTTAGCGTGGAGTGATAGGTGTGTGTATGTGTGTGTGCATCCAGTTGGTTGGGTAATAGTAACAATTAGTAAAGCTGTGGAACACTGCTCATTAGAAATACCATCACTGGTCTCCTGTGCTTTCTAGTGACATTTATTATAGGTTGCAAGAAGTCACAAAATTAACTCGTTGTAGTCTTCTCCACTCCATTATTCCTCATTAGGAATTCACAAAATTATAGCTCTTGCATGTTTTTAATTTCACACAGTGCCACTTGTGGTTGAGAGTTTTAATTGTAATAGTCCAAAGAATTCTGACAACCTGCATTGACACTAATTTGTACCACTGGAACCTGGCACCTTAGTGCACCATAAATGAACAGTTCTAACTAGCTTAGAAGACTGGGCAATCAGTTTGTTAGATACGATCAAATGGTTGGTGGTGCTTTTGAAAAAATTCAGGGCATAGGGATTGCACCCTTTAGCAATCATTGAAAATCAGTACTTAGTTACCTAACAGTCATTTTAATTTGCTTCTTGCCTGTCTGTTGTACAGCAATCCTAATATTCAGGAACATGTAAAAGCATACGTCAAGCATAATCCTTACTTTCAAGCAAATCAATGTGCCTATAGCATGCCAATCTATTTTCAATTTGAACAAAAAAAAGTTAAGATTGGCATTTTAAAACTGTAATGTGATTTGCAGCAGTAGACAGTTTATGTATAATACTGCAAAGTTTCAATTGCAATGTCAAAGAAAAAGTGCAAAAGGTCATATAAGGCTGTTTTTGGAAAAAAGGCAAAATATTATAGCAGACTTTGCATGCTAGCTTTATTATAGCTTTGTATGAAAACTAACATAATTTATTGATAGTTGGCTGTGGTGGGAATATGTCCTATTTATATTTGTTGTAAAGTGCATTATTGTGCAACACCAGTGACAGACGTGTGAGTGGTTGTGAGAATCCAGTGTCTGCCTGAACCTGCATCATTCCATTGATTTCATTAGTCCCTTAGGTGTTGCACAACCTTGTTTTAAAAATACATGGGCTAAATCATTCTTGTGGTCGTTTTCATGAGATTAGGAGAAAAAAATGAAAGCACAATTTCCCAATAAGCCTTGTCCTCTTTATTATTAGAATCACTGAGGGTGTGTTTAATTCACATCTTTAATGTTTTCCTCTTCACTCCTGAGCCTCACACCAGAGAGACCTGAGAGACCACTGCCGTTATTTAAGCTCTCTCATTCTTGCTTCACAGCAACATGCAATGCAGAACGCAGGCATTTAACTCTCCAATTGTACCTTACCAAGCTTGTAATACAGCGCTGAGCATAAAAAAAACTGTAAATGGTGGACCATTTTGAAAAGGGCAAGACCAGAGAGGCTATTAAACACTATTGTGTATGCTACCTGACTGTCAAATAATATTTCAACAGATGTTGAAATGCATGGAGTCCAAATTATGGTTCTGTAGTCCATCACTTCTTGAGAAAAAGAAAAACCAATTATAGACATTATTTATGCATTCTGTTCAAGATTCACATGTAATCAGTTCAATTGAAGCTATTCAGATGCTAGGAAAGGCAGTACAGAAGGGCAGTACAGTAAAGTATAGATTTATCATGTTTGGCTATTCACATTCCATTTGCAGCACAAGAGACAAGATAATCAAAAGTGCAATACACTCAATAGAAGCAGCTCATTCTGACAACTAATGATAGCATAGGCATTGGTTTATATAAAAAAAATGAATACATTCGTCATTTGTTTTTACTTTCTTTATTTTTTCAGATTTTGTGTTCAATAATTCATTGATTCCCAGCAGCAGGGAAGAACCAGAGCTTTATAGTGTATGATTGTGTCATGTCTGGTTTTATCATGTCAATAGTGAGAAAATTGACCACAGCTACAACAGCCTATTTCTAATTCTATTTGATCACCATGGGAACTCATCAAAACACAGGACAGCGCTGAAGTTTCATTAACAGATCATCTCTGATCTCCTGCTGCGTCCTATCTCACAAACCACCCGTTCATCTATAGAAACCGCCAGCCTGGATAAGAGAGACCCAGAACCACAGTAATGCCACATTTACCATTCCCCACCACCCCCCAGATTAATATTAAAGAGTTAAGAGAAAATGAGAGTTTATTGATTAGTTTAAAGTCACACGTGTTCTAACAGTGAGCGTTATTCAGATTCACTGAGGTGCCAATAGATAAGTGATTTCAATAAACAGACAGAGAAGAATGCAGTCTGCGGGTCGGACCAAGGAGAGAGCAATGGCAGCGACATGTATTAATCTTTCTTACAGCGCTAATCGTTACTTTTGCAATTTGAGATTGTTTGTAGCCGATTTCTTTCAGGGGCTAGGTGAAAGAATGAGAAATCACAGTGGTAGTACTAGGGAGCAATACAACATTACCAAGGTTGTACTGACAGCATAGCCCTTTGTGCTCACCCCCCCCCCCCCTTAATATGGAAAACCAGTCATTTGTGACCAAAGAGGAGGGGGTTATTGCTTCTACAGATTTTTCTTCTGGTCTGATTACCATTTTAAGATACCACTTGATCTGAAGCAAAGCCTTCTGAAAAGAGCAAGTAATAAGTTTAATAGCCAAATGGCCTTGTGGTTAATATCCTGCAGAGTTGTGTAGCACTGGCTGGAGAGGAGATGGGTCTCATCAGCAGTATAAGAACTACAAACGCTCGACCCTGCTGTTTTTTTTTTCTAAAACTGGACAAATTTGTAGTTCTAGCTTTTCTGACAAGTTCTCTAAACAAGCAAAACAAAGGTACATATATGGATTTCTTTTCTGGTTTCCATGTGTGTACAGACATAATAATAATAATAATAATAATAATAATAATAATAATAATAATAATAATAATAATAATAATAAACTTTATTTTATATAGCGCCCTTAAAAGCAATCATCTCAGAGCTCTTCACAGAACAAAGAACATGAGAATAGCCCATGACACCCTAATATGAGCCCTACAAGCACAATAGATATTATTTTAATTTGTTTTTAAGTTTTATAATTGGGTCAAGTTCCTAGCTAGACAATAATTATTTCTGTCTGATTGCAGTATTCACGATTAATAACACACTATTATAGATTCACACAGAACTAGATGTACTGTGTATTTCATATTTATATATGGATATATGGAGTATATCACTTTAATATCAAAGTGAAACAAAAAACAACTTGCTAAAAGCCTTCATGCATAAATCTGTATATATAAAACGCAGTCATGCTGGTGATTGTGTCCTGTCCAATGCTATAATCATTTATCTGGGAGCCAGTCCACCTTTTAAACTTGCTTGTGCGGATCTGATATTTTTGAATTGTGGATACCCCCTCCCACTCCCAAAAAAATGTTGAAGCTTGTGTGATTGATAAAATATTTGAAGTTGCTCAGACGTGTCAAGGGGTGTCTTTGTTCAGTGGGTTAAGCAGCAAGTTTGCCATTTTCCTGCTCCTTTGTGAGTTGGCTTTTGGTCTTTGCTGTCACTGGTTCTGAAGGTTGAAAAGTGGTGTCAGAAAGCTGATTGGTAGTACAGAATTTTCCGAGACAATCTGAATCTCATATTCATCTACTTTGCCACAGTGGATTAAGATGATCTAAGGGGGCTTTGCAAGCTCGATAAAATCAGGCAAGAGAGAGAAAAAGAGCACAGGGAGGATTTTTAACCTTTTTGTCCTTCAAAGTTTTTCCTCTTTGCTCTGAGTATATTTCTCATTTTGTTAAAGTATTGTTTAATGCAAATAGGCTAGGAATAGGCTAACGTTTAAAACTCATGCATGTGATTGCTTCTGTCAAGGCTGATTTTAACAAACCTTTATTAAGTTTTCCTTTGACACATCAACAGCAATGCATGAACATTAATATGCAAGTGCACTACTTGATCTTTTTCTTTAAATACAAACTTTACATTTGCATGTTAGGAATAGAATATATTAATAGAGATATATGTATATAGTTGAAATAATGTGTGGAGAGTAGAGATGACCATTTCGGCCTGACGTTGGTGATGGGGAACAAAGAGAGGGAAGAACATTTTCTGTCTTCAACGAGAAAAGAAAATAGACAATATCCTTATGGATAGCAGTTTAATTATATATATTTTTCAAAAGCTGCAAACATGATGTGTTTTGAGCTCCAGATTACAGCACTTTATAACACTGGCATAACACGGCACTAAGGGACCAGGATGCGAGGCTGACTGGTCCTCGGCTAAATCCTGTCCTGCTGTCACTGCCATGTAAAAGGTTAGAGTAATCTGAGCTCTGAAACACTTGAGTGGACTTGAGAAGGTTCTGCAGTTAATTGTCCTGTTGTGATATAGTGCGGCTAAAGCCTGGAACAGTACAGGGTTTTACCACCAGCTATAAAAAGAACCAAAAAAAAAAACTAGCTTACAGTTTATAGAAACTTAGCAACTAGTTGAAGCTCAGAATTAGAGCACTATGTACATTGATAAAATATGACATCAAGTCCCAGCAGTATGTTGTCAATGTCATCCATTACCAACACAGCTACATCACACATGCAACAGATACAATGGAAACTTTCCAAATGCTTTTAGTTTTGTGGGCTGAATGCATTTGGTTATTAGACAAATGGAGGAAGCTTTGCAGACTTCATTTTCATTCTTGGCAGCATGCTTTTATCATAAGGCAGATAGTCATTAATTTACAGAATCAACGCTGGGAACAGCTTTTGTGATCTCATATTAAATTTTCCCCGGAATCCGCCCCTTGGCAAAAATTACTCACATCGTTAAAAAATATTTAATTAGGCTGTAGTTTATACCCCACTCACAGGGGAAATGTTGGAATTAATATGATTTGCATGAATTCTGTTTCTCTTTTTTCTGTGAGAGATTAGTTCTGAATTCAGTTCAGGGGGTCAGAGACACTGCCACGGACTCACAATCGTGAAGGTCAGACAGGTAGCGAGTACTCCCCCTGGGTCACTTCACTGAAAAGACAGCAGAAATTGCTTTTAATGATGGGTTACCTAAAAAGAGGTTAGAGGTTCTTTTTTATCCAAGCCTGTCAGCGTGCCGTGCCATTTGTTTCTGAAGTTCGATTAACCATGGTTGCAGACTATGCTGTTCTGACTTCAGTAATTAAATGTTCCAGTCTTGTAAATCGTGTGAGTCCCCAGCCTGCAATATGTTAAACAAAAAATGCTTTAAAAATCTTGGGTTTGAGCCTTGAGGAAGCTCTTTTTCAAGTTCCTGAATATTTTCAGGAAACATTTTCAGTAAACAGCTTTATTTGGGATGCACTGTAATTATGAAACTCAAACTCTCTGGAATCAGTATTGTAAAATATGGCGAATGACCAAAAATGCTTAATACTTTATATGCATGGTCAATTTTTATAAAGGCGATAAATAATAAATAACATTTTTCTCATTGTCTTTATCAACGTGTCATTTTATAAAATTAGAAAATAATAAAAAAAAAAAATGAAAAGAAAAAAATAAATACTGGTATCTACTTTCTTCCTATAAAAAAACTTTTAAAAAATGATTTATTTAATGTGCATGATAACATTAATGAGTTGGAGAAGCTTTAATTTGGGTCTGTTGCCTATGAAAGCATTAAACGTGATACTTTGATAAACCCCCCAGGTTACTCAACAGAAGCATAGTAAAAAAATACGTTTTAGTTGGTAAAGAGGCTAAAATGTGATAGTGAAATCACATGACTGTAGACAGTCTGATCTATTAGGGAAGAAAAAAAAAAGACAGTCCGCAAACTGTCCGTCATGTGATGAAATTTGACAGTAGGGATTATGGCTTTGATGGACCAGAACAGCTAATAGAGGAAGCTGACATTTTTGAAACCCTGCTAATTAAGGGTTCCTTCCTTAATATTAAAATAAAGTCTCTGCCTGGCTTTTATGGTTGGAGAATCAGGTGTTTTCATTAATATATGCCAGTCAGTCTTAATAAGCATGGAGGGCAGAGGAAGTTATTATTGAGTGACCTTCTACAAAATAAGCATGTTGCTGAGGGCTCTAACCCTGCCCTGTTCAGGGTGATGAATCTCATTTCCAATGCAAAATCCTCTGAAGAAATCCAAGTGTCCTCTATGCAATCACAGAAAATAATCCTTGTGTCTCTTGTAATGTCCAAAATTGCCACTTACAACAACTGCTGCTATACAATGAATATTACAATCCATATTATTATTTTTTTTCTCTGCGCTTTGTCTACATTTCAGTATTTCAGAGACTAGGGGGGGGGGGGGGGGGGGAGATGTATTGTCAAGATACTTGTGTTGAAAAGTCAGCTCATTTTAATACTGTTAAAATAGTCATCTGCCGTGTTCATGAATTGTAATGTAAGCAATAGGCTTGCAAGTACAGGCTGTGAAAAGAAGATAGCTTTAGTGTTTCATCTCCATTTTGAAATAGATTTTAAACCACTTTGTGTAATGTATTCACAGAAATGGCAAATTCACTGAGGTACATTTTTATTATCTGAACGTAATCCAATTATAAATTTGAGTCGCCGTTTCTCCCTTTCAAGTAATCCTTCATTCGATGTTGCTCTTGAGGTTAAAGACACTAATTTAACACATTCCCATTTTTGGGAAAAAAAGAGATTCTTTCCTATTTTGTATTTAGTACCCTGCTCTAGTACCAGATTTGTGCATCCATATTCAACCTAGCTCTCTAGTTCATGAGCCCTCTCCATTTTGAATATGCTGCAAAAGCCCTAAACTTTGTGCAAAGATTACAGCATAGCAGGTTTTCATGAAGTATAACCCACAACAGTGGGAAATGATCTATGGATGGTCATGATAATTCCAAGAGGTTCCAAAGATCCTAGGTAGAAGACTCATGTTCCCTTTGTTTCCAAGCAGCATTTGTTCCATAGCACTGACTGATCCCACAGATAGTGTATACTGTATATATGCATACTTACTTATGTCTTCCCCAAGCTTTATTGTAACAATTAAACTTTTTACATTAAAAGGGTTTTACATTAAAATACACTAAAATTACTGTAATTGAAAGTAAGTACTGGACATCAAATAAATGCTGTTATACTGTAGTGTGCTAAACTGAAGAACAACGATGAAAGTAAATCTAAATTAATCAATCAATTTATTTTTATATAGCGCCTTTCATGGCAAGCCACCCCAAAGAACAGACCAATCCCAACGATTAACAAGTGTGACACAGATTAATTAGCACTAATCTTGGACTACCTAGTGTTATTTGAGGTAAAGTAGTCCAAGATTAGTGCTAAGGACATTATATTTTCTTTTCCACAAGGGTACTTAGCTTCCTAGCTTATTTTTTCTTTTTATAAGTAGGGCTTCTGTTTTTCGGGTTTTATTAATTGTATTTTTCGGTGCTTATTTTGAGCTATTTCCGAGTTTTATGTAAATCGTTTTTTTTCCAGGCTTTCATTTTCTATATACTGCATGAAATTAGTGTTTTCAGTTAGTTTCCAAAACGCTTGAGCATTTTTTTTTCTGTCAGAATATGTATAGTAGTAAGTTGATAGTACTTGCACACTTAAGTTGTACCTTCTTTCCTTTGCTGTCTTCCACAATGAAATCCCTATTGTCCCGGGCACATTCTTCTGGGGTTTTTGTGCGCAGGCATTTTTGTACATTTTGCCTCCGTATTTTAACTGTAATACAGCTTTAAATCCCGCTAACAAGCCTCCATTCTGATTGTAATCTCGTTTTAAATCGCGCAAGTGGAGTCACCAATAGAAATGTAGGAATGTGCTGTCACTCAGTAGTTGGGGTGGGTTTAAAGTATTCAGAACGAATCAATGATAGATGCAAGTCAGGAAGGTGTCTTTGCAGCTTGTGTGTTATTACACATCTGTTGTAAAAAATAAAAACATTAAGTATTTTTAATGATTCACTGACTTCCAAAACTGTGCTCTGGGGTACAAAAGAGAACTCAACTTTCAGATATATATATTTTTTTATCACTATGGAGGCTTTTATCACTTTAAATGTCATCATAATAATTACAGTCTCATGTTATACAAGTTGTACAAATAATTTTTGCATAAATAAATGAGACGTATTTCAATTTTTCATTCAGTGAAATGACAATGGAGTTTAAAACTGTTTGAATGCAGCTGTTCAGATTATAACCAGTTAGTTTTTGCTTCGGTAAAAAAAAAAAAAAAATCCTTTTGAAAATCAATTGTTATTTTCATTTAAATTTCATGACCTATGGGTACCTCAGCATCAAACAAAATTCTCACAGCAAAGTAGACATCAATTTAAATTAAGCAAGACTTTTATTGATGAATTAAAATAAAGTTCAGTGCAATATTTGTTAAAACTGTCCCGCATCCTCCCTTAGATCAAGTTAATGTAAATTAGGAAATGTTAAATGGAGCCGGATCAGTGCTGTACGTACTTTATTAGCGCTTTCAAAATTCTTAGTTATTGTTTCCTCTCCTAGTGGTAATTTATGTGGGACTCAATTGCTTAGAGGGATCGCACATTTAAAAGGATTATTTCCATGTAATCCTTCTGTCCCCAAAGACAAAACCTGATCATCAAGGATTTCAGGCCAAACAATACAATAGAATGAGAATTTTGGGACTGTAATTGAATATGCAAGAGCTGAAAGCACGGGGAATGTGGTTACATGTAAACCTAACCAGACTGCTTTTAGCATTTATTTCCAATTAAAAAAACATGGAGACTTCTTTTATTCCAATAAGAGATATCATTTAAAAGTTAGACGTGCTTAGTTCAGATGTCAGCTATTTGTTAGACGCTTGTATTAGCTCATTTGTAAGGCACAATGTCAAATTTTGCCTTAAAATTAGTTAAAGCGTGAATGAGCAATATATTTTAAATATGGATTCTAGTAAGGTTATTATAGCTGAATGACAGATATGTTGAGGTTCATTACATAGTTGGTACCAGTCTCTGTGTTAAGATATTATAAACATATTTTCTTATTTGTTCCACATTACGGCATCCAACAGGGGATGCTGCACCTTTAAATAAAGAAACCCATTAAAGGTTATTACAACCGTCTATTACTTACTGTAATTAGGAGAGGCTGAATGCTAATGTTGAATTGAATTTGTGCCCCGTAGGTGGAGCTGACAGGCAGCAGTATGTTTGACTACGTTCACCCAGGAGACCATGTGGAAATGGCAGAGCAGCTGGGCATGAAGCTTCCCCCGGGACGAGGCCTCCTCTCGCAGGGCACAGCCGAGGATGGCGCCAGCTCAGCATCTTCATCGTCGCAGTCCGAGACCCCCGAGCCAGGTGGGAATTGCAATCACTAGGAGGAGGTTGGCGGGCAGGATATTTACCAAAATGATTGAGCTCTAGATAGTCGCTGGTGTGGGGAGAGTATAAACAGCCCTGCTAGTGTTTAAAGATTCAGAGACATCGCTCTCCTTTTTTTTTCTTTTGTTTTTTTAAAGAAAGTTTTTATTGAATTTGCTGAGAAGACAGTTGTATGTAGTCTATATTTTTCGACTTAACCCTTTAATTGCACCTTAAATGATACAAACTGGAATGATTGTGTGCTGCAATATTCTGTAAGAATACATTTTTTTATGCTGGAATAAAGCAGGTAAGCAGCCCCCAGAAGTATCTTCTAATGTGACCTGAAATGATGAACCTTGACTGTCATTTTTCACACACTTGACTCCGGCACCAAAGAAAGCCATCCGTAATCACCTCCAGTTAAGTTTTGTCATCTCAAGATATTTAATAAATCATATTCAGTGTCTACATTAGCAGGCACTATTAGGACCCATTACAGATCTATGATTAAGAGCATGTATATACATTTCCTCTTATTTTAGACCTGCAATGTACACAGTATTGGGATACATTTGAATGCTCTTTCTTTTAACCCATTGATGCTCATTCATGGAGTAAGCACATGGTGTTGCAAAGGACAGTGATCCTTTAAGGGTTAAACACTGCTGCAGAACCAGGCCTGATAAGATTGGCATTGCTGTAATTTAATTAAAAAAAAAAAACAGCTAATTTATTAAGATAATCTAATTTATAATTACTAAGCTGTGTTGTGAGGTGGTCTTTGGCTCTCAAGGTTATTTATGTTTATGTTATGAAATACACTTTGTTTTAGTACCTAAATTCATCACCCTTATCATGCGATCAGGCTGTAGCATATAATGATGACGTCTATTACGAGTTGCACATTCAGCAATACCCTGTGTGAGGTTCCCTGCGAGAGCTATGCTGTGGGAGCCTTCGTTCTTCAGCAATACCCGTCTCAATAAATCCACAAATTGTAATCATAGTTATTAAATGTTTACAAATGAGATAGGCATTTTAGTGGAAACATGCTTCGGTCATTGTATATTTACTCACAATACATATTGGAGTTACTATGTGAGTTTGTTTTCCTCTCAGTATATGTATGATTATATGAGGAAATGTGGGAAAAATCTAAATAAAATAAAGCAAAGCTGACAAAAAAAAAACAACATAATTTTAGCACAAAAAGAAGGGCGGCACATTTTATTCCTGCAGCTTTAGAGGAAGAAAAGGACTGTGTTAATCAAATTAAGAAAACAAAAGCTGTAGAAGTAAGTGCCTTACCTAATCAAATCAAATTCTAATCTGATTTGCTCTCTTTCCTTCTGTACAGTATATCAAATATGTTGATGTATAAACCGTTTAGATAAAAAATGTTTGGCCTGGTTCTGCAATTACAACATATATTTTTGATTGCATTTTTTTTTTCTGGTGTGCTTTCTGCCTGTTGTCATTAAAGCCAGTGCTTTTGTGTGTGAAGGAGGCGACCAGTGATATGTGCAGCCGTAGGCTTCTGCAGATTGGGAGGCTGTCTGATTCCCAGGTTGGTTATGATGATATGGCTGAACAGCCTGTTCAGTAATGTGCAATAGATAAAAAAAAAAAAAAAAAAAATTAGGGATGAAATGGGGGAAAGAAAAGACTAATACTGTTACACAGTCTCACCGCCATGTGAATTTAATTAGAAAAAAAATTGTATAGAGGAAATGAAAAGAGGTGACATTCCTCATTGGAATTCCTTCCAGGCCTCTTACAGACTTTGCTTTCAGAATGTTCCCGTTTTCATTGTGTTGTACTAATGATAATTTAAGTATTAGGGGAAAATCCATTTATAAATTAAACAAAATGACTTGATATCCATCAGTCCCTCAGTTCATCAAGCTGTTCAAACATGAGGAAGATTGGCTGGCCTGCCCGGGTCTTTGGAGAGCTCTGGTAATTAGATCTGCGAAGGATTTATTCTTTGCTGATTGGGGCTTTAAATTAATTGAAGTTCCACATTTGTGGTTTTGTCCTTTTTGTGCTTTTTTTAGAGGAGATATTTCATACTTGTGTGTGGCAGAGTGACGGGCTGGGCAGGAGTGGTTTCCAATGTTAAGTTCCTCTTGAAGTTAAGGAATTTAATGAGCGGGACTGACATTGAGATTTATTTGTGTACATGGGGACTCATTATTGTTCTGGTGTAGTATCAGGGAAAGGGCACAGAACAGTTTTGGAGGGCTGGTTAATAGAAGCATCAAAGATAATACAGCTTGGGAAATAAATATTCAGCAGTCAAGTTCACAAAGTGGGATGTACAAAATAAAAGACTGTTTAATTTTTGTAAGATGTCAGTGTTTGCCTTTATTTCTATTGAGAGTTTTACTGACAATTAATTTGTATGGGTGGGGCACCACCTCCTGAACCACCCATGGCTATATTTGCCTACCACTGTGCTGCATAAACTACCCCCAGTATCTATATACAAAACAAATAGATAATGGTAGAATTTATTTTTTACCTTGGCACCCAACTACTTTCTTTTTGATTTTCCTCATATATATATATATATATATATATATATATATATACTGTAAAACGATCGTAGCACTCACAGGTTCGTGCCCCTTTAAAAATTACGACCCAGAACACAGAAATGGATTTTTCCACGCTGACACGCTATATTTTTTTAATAAACACAAAAATAAACAAAATACAAAACAAAACCTAACTCCGTCCTGGAGCGCTGACTACACAGGTTGTTCCCTAACTACTTGCAGGACGGCTAAGCCGTTTACCTGTCACCACCAACAAAACACACATGCTTAACACAGCACTTACATTTTTTTTAGACGAAGCAGAGCACCTTATCTGCCTCCTTCTACTCAGCAGTCCCGATCAGATTAACTGATCCTCACTTATACCCTGCCCTGGTCCCAATTACTAATTACTGCCCAGGTGCAGGGGATAATTAAATAATAAAACAGTTCAATTAAATAATAAAACAATTAACAAAAACTAATTAACAGAAAAACAAAACAATTAAACAATAAAGGTGTGTTTCTTTCTCTTCAGGGAGGCTTTAACCCCCTCCCTGCTGTCTCACATTCCCGCTGCTGTTACAATATATGTATATATATATATATATATATATATATATATATATATATATATATATATATAGTAACAATTGAAGGTCACCCTGGATAAGGGTGTTTGCTAAGAAATAAATACCTTCTTTTTTTCCCACATATGTTGACTTGGAGGACTACATTTTTGTTCACACCAAGTTAAAAATATTTTAGTTTGAGACTAATTACCTTGTAGCATGACACCAATTGACATATTTATGTTTCTGAAAATGTAGACTTGGCAGCCATTCGACCATGCACACACTTTTCATGGCATTCAAGGACTGGTGCCTCCAACAACAGCCCAGGGCCACACACTAGCGTATCATGGGTTTGTTGCACAGGAGGATTTAATACAGTGACTTTCTGCCTGCGGAGTCGCTGTCTACTGGGCCACAAACTCTTGCTATTATTGAAAATAAGGATGTCTCTATTGAGAAAGCTGTACTTTAGGTGAGTCTTGCTTTTTGTAATAAGACCTTAAGAACCACTGGCTTTAGCTACTTCTTTACAGACCATAATTGTGGCAAAAGATGGGATAATCAGACTAGAGGTGGAGCTGAAGGGTTTTTAATCAATCTGCAAAGTGCTAGTCTCTCTCCTGTATCTAATGTTTAAACATATATTTAAAGTCTTCTGTTACCTGGTCTGGAATGAGAGTACTGAGTGCAATACATCACCCTGCACACCCCATATCCCCAGGGAACCGCTGCAGCCTCACGATGCAATGATATCCAAATGACTCCTGGTTAAATCTGCATGAGGAAGATATTCTGCTGTAGGTTGTTAAGGCTGTTTCATTCAGTGTATGAACCCAGAGTTTATGCATTCGGAAGGATACTTAAATCTAAATGTCCATCTATATTTAAAATATTATTTACTCAAATTTCATTTTCAAAACTTCCAAGCAATTACAAAAAAATCAGTGTTTAAATTATTTAAATAAATTCAAATAATGAATTTAGTTATCAAAATATAGTGGCTTGGTTTAATGCAGTTTAGAAACTGCAAATTCTCTCTCCATTGTTGTGAGAATGTGACGTAGCACACACATATTACGCAAATTCCTCATGCCACTATATAGCAAGTGCACAACCAATACATGGTATGGCTAAAAAAGTGTAAACGGCTTCTCATGCAAAAAGCAGCACAAATTGATTAAAAACAAAGGTTTTTTGCATGGCAATAAGTTCCAGTGGAAATTCATTTTATACTACTGTATAACTAAAGGCCGTACCATCCAAGTCTTTATTAACAACTGAGATCTGCTGAAAGTAGCCCTGGCTTTGACCAAGTAGAAAAAAAACTAAACATACAAGGGGTTTAGAGACCTCTTCATTCTATATGGTTTTTTTTTTTTTTTTGTAATGTGACTCCATTTATTCAACATTTTCAAATTATTGCCATTTGCAGGTGACTCCAAGGACAGTACTTTATAATGTAGTTGTTTTGCATGCAAGGTTATAAGCTACTACTAAGTAAAAAAAAAAATGCTGTCCTTTGTAAAAATAAATAAATAAATACAGTAAATAACAAAGCCCTTTGCAAAACATAAAAAGATTTTTTTGTTGTTATTTTCATGGTGATCAGATAGCACATTGCTGTAAGCTTAGACTTTTCAGTCCCTTGGCAGTAAGCTACTCTTACTGTAAGTAGCATCTAACAAGTACTAAGTGCCAAGAACTAAAAATAATGTCCAATTTGTACCCCAAAATGTATTATATTAGAATAGCTGGGAATTCACACCAGTGGTCTTGAGCAGCCATGTAGAGAGCTGGAGTAAAATCTC
Organism: Acipenser ruthenus; assembly: GCF_902713425.1. Taxonomy (NCBI): domain Eukaryota; kingdom Metazoa; phylum Chordata; class Actinopteri; order Acipenseriformes; family Acipenseridae; genus Acipenser; species Acipenser ruthenus. The sequence goes on from NC_081206.1 coordinate 24,515,952, forward strand.
ACAAACCTAATAAGATTTGTTTCACAAGAACGAAAACCTTTAAAAAAATACATTACGTAGTGGGAAATGTGGACGATTCGGGTAGATTTACTAAACATTTTGTATTTATATCATTACCCTAAAGTGCTGAATGTTAGCTCAGTTCCTGGACTATCATAAAGATACCCTTCTGTGGGAAACCTTGTATAGATTATATAGTATGTATATGTATAATAGGTATATAAATATATATGCAGTCCAAAAATGTTTTGCAAATGATGCATGGATCGTGCATAGCACTCTTATGGAATGTTGGTATTTTCTGGGTATTTCTGTAAACCTAGTTAAGAAAGCACCACTTCAGTAGTTGCGCAAGGCCAACTTGTAATACTTGTAATACTAATGAGGTCACTTGAATTATTTTGAAGTAGAATTTCTCTCCCTAAAAGAAAACTACATGTACACCCAAATTGCCCGAAAGGTACCACCAGTATATTGTGCCAGAAAGGTACGAATTGACATGTAAATAAAGCCAGTGTTACAAGCTAAATCTGTAGAAAGTCTATTTGAAAGAAAACATTAAAATCAGTAAATAAAATTGAAAAAGGTTGTATTTCATCTGTCTTACAAAATGATTAAAACATGTTTCTAAATGTGTTCTGTTAAACACAGCTACTTCAAAAAGGCTCCAGGACAGCATCCAAGAAAAACAAAAATAAAACAAAGAGACAGTGAAGCAAGATTGGCTGGCCTGTACTGTACAAGACAGGCCATTACAAAAGCAGAATTGATCATCAGTGAAATACCATGTGCTAAGTTATCTGTAAACACTTTAATCAAACTAAATGGACCTCTGTAATCATCGATTTTAGCAAGAGACAAGATTCTCTCAGCCTGCAGGTATTGCTCATGATTTTACATTCTTTCTTGTGTGTACTTCGGTGTACTTCAATTGTTCCTGTGCTGTAGATCTTAATTCAAATAAATGAGTCTTTATTGCCATTAGGAGTACTGCAGTTCTGGAACCAAGTTTGATACCTCCAGCTATGAGCAGATGTTGCCGGATGCCTCAGGTTTTGTAAAACAGTTTGTCCCAGTAGGTGAGACCTTTGATTTTCCTGTTGCACATTTTGGCTTTTAACAGGTTTCAGCTGCTCGTGGCGTTTGATATGCAAATCCTGATATTTTCCACTAGCCTCAAACTTCAGCTCGTGATAGGTTAAAAAGTGTGTAGACAGTTCCATGGTTGGTGTAGCAGGAGTGGGGTGCCATGTTTAGCTAAATATCTTCACTAATGCAGACGATAGCTCCCAGGGCGTTAGTGAAAAAAAAAAATTTGATTTAAGCTTCTACATTGTTAAGCTGCTTATAATTCTAAAAGCCCTAAGGAGTTTTGACTTGATTTTTAACATCTTTTTCAATGCCTCAGAAAAAAGAAACTTGACAATTACTGTTCATTGCATCATAATCTCCTAAACTATGCTAAGACTCTTTAAAGATTTATAATTTAAAAATAGTGATTCGCTTCCATTGATTTTTTTTTTTTTTTAAATAACTACAATTTTAAAAAAGCATGATAATAAAATGTGCAGACCTCTGTGTATTTAATGTGTCACGGCAGAATGGCACTGCCACTAATTAAAGACTATTCAGTGAAAGAAGGGTTTGAGGAAATCACACTGAGCTCCAGAAGATGGGATGCTTCTGCCAGCCTGGTTTGAAATGGCTCATATAGATTATTATAATTATTATTATTATTATTATTATTATTATTATTAATATTTGTTATATTCTTAGATTCCTGATATTTTACAAGTTTTTGGAAAAGCAAAACTGCTTAATAGTTTCCTAAAAGGATAGTTAAGGCGGCATAAATATTTGTTTTAGTTGGATACTCATTCGAGTAGTTTTGTTTTATCTAAGATGGATATACATTTTTTGTGAAACCAAAAATGTTGTGCTTTTACGGACCTGAATGACAAAAATAAATATCCCAAATGGCATTTCATATCTTTGACTGGTTAATCTGCTCTAAGGTACTTATGCTAAGGGTATTGAGGGGTATTGAGCCATCATAAGGTTCAGCCAAGAGCAATTATCTTTTAAGACCAGCGAGTTGCTTTGTCGGGAGGTGGCACCACAGAGTCAACGATTATGTCATATGATTGTATCAATGATTGTTTCCTACGGAGCCCAAACCCATTTCTTGGCTTCCTGCTGACAAATTCACCTACTTTAAAGCAGTGTTGTAACATTTGATGTCTTTCTACAAAACAAAACAAAAATGCTTTAGAGTAATGTTTGCTTGTTCCCACCACACATTTATTTCAAAACTGTGAGGTAAGAGTAATATATTTGTACAAATAAAGACAGCCACAAGATGTGGACTGATACAGGATATAATATTGTTGGCTTTTTGTATTATTTTCCACTTGTAACCTAAATAAAGTCAGAGCCTGGTAGTGTTTTGTGACGAGCAATTTCTCTCATGTTATATGTCATCGACTAAAGAAATTTGAACATAAACCTGTGGACTGTGGGTTTTTAGTACATGAGCAGTCATGGTTATCCATCCTGTTCACCAGACATGTCTCAGTATTGTAATGTGTTATCCAGGGTAAACAAAGGGCTTTAAAATATTCTGGTTTAGATGCTGGCTTGTTGTGTGAATCTGAGTAAAGAAATGTACCCTAGTTCAATATTTTGTTAAGTTCATTTAGAGAAGTTTTGCATTAATCTTGTATGTTTTTTAAGTTGGTTAAATACATTGAAATTAACTGGGAACAACAGTTAAACTACTTATAAATGAGTTACAGGCTCCTTTTATATAATGTAGGATTTTCCGAGTTCAGTTCAAAGTATCTAAATCTTAGAGATAACTCATTCTTACTTAATATACAGTACAATGTAAATTACTCTGCTGACTGTTACAGCTATAGAAACAGTGGTCAAATCTCCCAACCCCTGTTTACTACTCCCTTGTGTTCATCTAGATTGTACCAAGCCTGGTCTAGGTTTAAACCCTGAACACATTTATATTTTTATGTATATTCCATGCCATACCTCCGGACAAAATCAGACAGGTTCATTTCCTTCAAACTCCCCGACCGCTAACACTGAGTTGTTGATATTCAAATACATTTTTATATTTTTTCCTCCTCTTTCCATACTTGAGTGAGCGCTGTTGTACAGTTTATACAGGTAGGAGATCACAGGCAGTTCTGCACTCTCCTGGCTGCATCTCGCTCAGTGTGGCGCCCCGCAGTGAATGCAGACCAGCAGAGAAGATGGATCCCGCTCATGTGGGGAGGGAATCTGCACAGACAGCAGGATACAGAGAACCCACAAGCAGCTTTAACTGCCATTGCATAGCTGTTCACAGGCAAGCCTTGTGGAATGTTAACATGTAGAAGCCGTAATCATAACCTCAACAGGGAGCAGCAATAAGATGTTTTGTTGTTTGCACTATAGAAATCTAACAATTCATGCCGCACAATTTGATAGTGGATTAAGTAGGAATTATTCTGTCCCCTTCTAAGCATGTGCTGTACAGCGAAAGCTGTTTTGTATTGATATATTCACTTAAATACAGTGTTACAAGATCTCAGTCCAGGGATTGACCTAGGTTGTGAGGCTGACTCAATAGCGCAACATTAGCACACTTTTGCATAGAAAACATACAACTTCGAGCCCTTGTTTTACCAGCATTGGATTCCAAATGACAGGCAGTTCCCTTGATAACCCATCAAGGATGTTTTTATCTCATAAAAAAGACAAGGTGGAGCTGAGAGAACACAGTGTTTGATAAACACATTACCATTTAAAAAATACTAATACTTGCCTATTGAGTACATAAGATGCATAAATACAGTTTTAACAACTTAGAATAGATCATCTTTTTAATTTTTTTATTGTTTATTTATTTGTCTGCAGCCTTGAACCAGCACATCACAGTCTTTGCCCACATCACCTTGACTTATTATTCTGGAAAGACAGGTTAGCTGTGTTGTAGTGCTGAAGTCCTTTTTTTTCCCCAATTGCAGTTTTACTAATAAAACAGGACTAGGAAATCCCTCTCCCATTAGGTCTGTTTTCGTGGTCAATAAAAACACATACATATTTTATTTATTTGGTTATAAAAGTACCTCCCCTTACTTAATGGGGGAACTGGAAGGAAATGAGCCTTGGCTTATGACTTCAGTCAGTGCTTATAAATGTATGTCAGGCAGGTGAAATTCTTTCTCAAACCTCTTGCCAGCCCAGCTCCCAAAGCACTGGGCTTTTTTCACCTTCACTCACTGCAGTACAGCTAATGTCAAGCAGGAGGAAGTATGAATTTTGTATTAGTGTTCGACGAGGTATTTGGGGAACTGTTAATAATGTCACTTGAGCAATTGGCCAAAAAAACAACACAAGCCTTTAGAGAGGCCTTCTGGCTGAAATAAATATGGACTGACTGGCTTAGACTAGGGTTTCTGTATTTGTTTAAGTGAGGGGAGTGATGGGTGACAGTAGGAATTAGTAGGTACAGGGCTAGGTGCTTCTTTGCGTAGTTGTTTGCTTTTATTTGGTTAGCTGTTTACTGTAAATTGTTTGCTGTTTACTTCATGATGCCCAAGACAGAACAGCTGTTTGTTTTGGCTTTCTAAATACCAACATTTGGATTTCTGCTTTTGCTTTTTGTGGCTGTTGGTTTCAGCATCCCTCTATTTTAGAGGTCCAGGCATTTAATGTCTTATATAACTTTTTTTCTTGATTTTTATCTTACTTGTGATTTTGGTATGTATAATTTGTGGTGGGGGGTGGTGGTTCTAAGAGATTAGCTTTACAATTAAAGCTTTACAATAAACAGAGAGATATAGACACTTTCATCTCAGCTATTAGAAACCGGTGGATGATATGGAAATCAAAAATAGTAATAGTGTATGGGGCACCCAGATTTGATAAACTGGGATAAGTTATGCGCTTCGGTTCTAGCCTGCCTCACACAGAGGATGTCTTCCATTTTATAATGAATGTGCTGCCTGGGAATAGGTGTAAACAAAGTGACACAAAAGATTTAATATGAAAGGCCTTTCTAGTTCTATTGCTTAGTATGTGTTAGTGATTTGGAATAACCAAAAAATAGGGTCAATAACCACATTTGAATCTTAGAATTTTATCATCTAATTTAATTATTTGTAGCATATAAAGATGTTTATACCATTGCTCAATGTTCAAGTAACATGTGAATCAATGACACCTGGTATGTAAAACCTCAATATCTCCTAGGGGACAATTTAATTCTCAAAGTTCTAAGCCCTTGGGGGACATTTTGTATCTGTCTATGATAGAACCCAGTCAACCACTGAAACAAGTATGCCAAACCTCTTTCTGTGAATAATATTATTTTCAGAAGTATTTAAAAAAAGTCAGCTTAGGATAACTCCGATCTCCTCCAAAGCTTGGTGGCCATGTTTAGATGTAGGGCTGCCATTCTGGATATAGCATCATCTGTCTCTTCCAGTCAGGTAACACCCAGGTGCACCCGATATAAGCCTGTAGGTGAACCTATCAATTCTAACTGGAGTGACACAGCTATGGATCTTCTATTAAATCACGGTGGCGTTCTGTTTCTCCCAAGCTAGCTATAGGGATGATTGTTTTCCTGGAATAACAACTACAGGGTGGCCATAATTATGTACCCAATCGCTATAGCACAGAATAGGCTATGAATTTGAGGCACCTGAAAAGGTTTTAAAAAAGGTATCAGTGTAGTATGCACATAGCTGCGTCATTATGAAATATTTTCTTGCATTTGCACTCACACAAAAGGTCATTGCTATTAATAGAACTTTAGTTAAGGTTTTAGACAGCTTTTCTAATTGTTTAATTTTAACATTTATTTTCATTAGATGTTTAAGGTACTTTTGTAGACATTTTCCAATGCAGATCACTCTAAATGAATGTGATTTATCACACATTAACAATAACTAACTGCATACATGAAATTCTACCTAGATCAGAGAATAAATAATGTTAATTACTAACGTGATGCTAAGAAAAGTTAAGACTATTGTCACTGCACATTATAGAAAATAACCAACCCAAGTGTTGTTCTCCTCCCTCCCTCTACTATAACACAACCAGAAAACAAGTCAGTCTTATTTTCCAGACATTCTTCAATGCAGTATCATCTTTGCATAACGACCATTGATCAAAGTCGTTACCTTTCGTGTTCCAAAACCAAAATGTCTTCAGGTGAGTTACTTTTGAAATATTTATATAAAAAATATGCTGTGCTTTCCGTAATGAAAACGTTTTCCTTAATATTAATGCGGTCAAAGCAATACGGTCCTCCTCGACAGTAATGTTTCAATATTTGATATCAATAATACAATCAGGGAAGGAATGGCACTGGACATATTCCTGGTTAATTTGCTACATGTGAAAAAATAACTTAGCGTTTATTAAAGTACCTATCACTTCATTAGAAAGCTTCTTTGTCAGATGTATGGGCCTTGTGTTTGATAAACTTCCCTAGTTTGAGAACACTAAATAAGCAACTACCCTTCTCAGGAAGACAAATGTTTTTTAATCTTCTAATGCATTCATTTATCCTAAGTCTTAACCTTAGCCTGAAATTCAGCCTGATGCAGAAACATAACTTCATTTAAAAATGCCCATCAATCCTAGCTGGTTTTTGTAAACTGGTTAAGTAAGGAGAAATGATCTAGGGGTCCCTGAATTACAGCACCTGTTGTGGAAGAAGTCATAGAGGATAGCACAACCTACTGTGCTTGATACGACAAAAAAGAAAACTCAGAACGACTGCATAATTTACATTGGCACAATTGGAGTTTGCTATTTTTTTTTATATCAAGCTCAGTTATGTGTGCTATTATATTTATATGAATGACATTTAAACTGTAACCTCTAAATAAGAGGGTTTCTTTAACAATTAAAACTAATATTAATACATATTTAAATGGTACTTTGTATTGGTACTACCAGCACTCTAGCAAAGTAGGCTTGGATTTCCCATAGATTAAAAGGTTAGTTTTTTACTTGGCAAACTGTCAGACGTTGTACCATTATGGGGACATTAATGTTAGACGCATCATAGTCTACTCTACCCTAACTACTATATATATATATATATATATATATATATATATATATATATAGAAAGAGAATGAGAGAGAATTATCCAGATTTACGCACAACTACTAAAGAGGTAAAATGGACTAAATGTTTGCAGCTGATTCAGAAATCCAAAAAATTAACAAAGCAATTATTTAGACAGCTGACATTTGAACCAGTTCAAACACAATTATGCAGATGCAGCTAATTCTCTTATTAAGACATTGTGTGATTATTAGAAGACACGGACAGGCTGTTCGATTTGGCCAAAATGAAAAGAGAAGACTGGTAATAACTTGCAAAGAGGGATCGCTGTCCACTCTGTGGTTGCTGAAGTATTAGAGTGCTTTTGAAATGAATAAATTCCCATCATCAAAGTCCACGGCTCTTCCGTCAGAAGTAAAATACGCAAAGAGACCTGAAAGAGGTACAAAGGAAAATAATGACAGCTTAGTGGGACTAAAAGATTGTAAATTCTGTCAAGAGAAAGAGAATGAGGAAGATCACTGCAAAGGAACACGTTGCAGCTTTGAAAGACAAAGACGGGATCAAGCTGTCTTCTCAGACTATTAGAAGCCAGTTGTATTTAAGCTTATTTTGCTGATAAGGTTGTCAGAAAGAAGCTCTTTATCAGTCCCAAATAGTTAGAGCTAACACTGTGCTTTATTCCCATCCAGAATGTGAAGTGTGATGCTTTGTGGGAAAATAAAGTCTTTTGATGAGCCTTCAATACGATTCACTTGGGAACATTTTGACAGCTCTTCTTTTTGTTGGGGATGCTTAGTAACTAAAATAAAATTGATTTGCTGGGGGGTGGGGGGGGGGGGGGGGTGACCTCATTATTTTTTTCTGTAGTTTTGTTTTTACTTTGTAATTATTTTCTTTTGAAAGGTATATCCAAGCCTTACACTATCTTGCAAAATCAATATTTTGAAAAAATCAGGGGAGACTTCTTACAGAGATTCAGAAATGTTAAAAAGTAAAGTAACTACCACACTTTTACATGCATTTATTATGTTCTCAGCTTCATCTCTGCCAATCAGTGCATCTGGCTGTGCTATGGCCAGTTGATAGTGTGTTTAGAATTTAGACTGCTCTCTTTTGGATGTGGAAGCCCAGTGCTACATGGCACTGGATATATATATATATATATATAATTTAACTATGTGCTTATAATTCTAAAGAGATAAGAGTAAACAGCAAACAAGTCAGCTTAGAATAGACTAGGAAATTATCGCTCGGGCCCTTCCACATGCCACAATTTGTCAAATCTGCTGATAGGAAACAAATTCTATTCAGAAAGATTTTTTTTTTCAGCCCTCTTGCAATTCGGTAGCAATTCAATTATAGTTTTGTGAGATAGTGAGCCCAGAGAGGGAATCTAGGCTGACAAGAAATATGACAGGACAGTTACAGAGTGTTTATGCAATTAAACTTTCACTGACAATACATGTAAAATGATGAATGCGTGGGAGGAGATATGTGTGCACAAGCAATGCCCCACCAGTATTGCACATTTTTCATTATTATACAACTGTTCAGATCTTTCAGGGATCGCCCTAAGTGTGGTAACAAAGAGAGAGGGAGAATGAGAGAGGCCATTCAACAACCACATCTGTTACCTTCCCTTAGGTTCCTGACACACTGGTGAGAAGTGCCTTTTCCCCATCCAGATAAAGATTTACATTGAACTGAAGAGATTTTAATTTTGAAAGTGCAACCTATGCATTTTCTTTCTGTATCCACAGCTTGTTCAGTCCTGAATTTCCAAGCAACATGAGCTAACGACTGTCAGATTAGATGTGTAAAGTTAACGTCTGCACACTTCTGTTTAGTTTACTGCTGCTAAACATTTAACCATTTACAATTTCTTAGTCTAGTTGTGCTTTTCATTGTTTGAGTTTGTCCCTTAATTGTGGTTCTTTAAGAATATGTCACAATTAACAAATGTCTACAGTATGTGTAATTTGTGCTGTTTAGTTTACTCCAGTTAGGGCAAATATTTACAGCTGTTAACATGTGAATGACAGCAAGAAATAGCAACATCAAATTTGAATCAGGGTGTATTCTTCCTAAATTTTTTTTTTTAATTACAAATATGCCAGTACAAAATATTTTGGTTCTGAAAAGGACAAGACTTACAAAGCTATAAGTAAATACATGAGTGATATGTACAGTGTTCACTGTTAATAGTTTCCAGACATGTATTTTTCTCTACTTTATCTGCTGTCATCCACAATCATCCTATATGTCTCTGAGCATCCAAAAGCTGATTCATATAGTTTAGCATTTAGCAGTTTGATCTAATCATGGTTTTACTATGAGTTTAATAGAACGCCCCTGAGCTTGTACCTAAAACCTGTAATGTGTGAAACGGCTATGCAATAGGAGTCTTATTTCCATTCCTGTACGATATGTTTCTTCCTTAACATTCCTCCCATAAATAAACAAGGACAAGGGTTTTAATCTAGTCATTAGAAATAAGTTTTTCTTTCGCCAACATTGCATTGTCTATGGGTAATCTTGGTTTTATGAAAAGTCTTGTAATCCAGCAAGATTCATTTGTTTATGTGAATACAATAGGTGCAGTTTCCTTCTCGGGAATGTCTTTGAGAGTGTAAAGTTGAGGTCATTTGCTTTAGTGCATGTGTACAGCATATACCTTTCTTTAAAAAAAACAATGAGCAATAAGCAAGCTAGTAAAGTGTTGATTTAACATAGTTGAAAAATTACAAGAGGTGTATTTGGGTTTGAAACTAAAACTAATCCTATTAATTCAAAGTGAATAACAAAGACGACTTAGACTTTTCCCAAGTTGTTCCATTTATTCAACCTGCTAGTGTTTTGTTCTTCCATCATAATTATTTCCAAGTCAGATCCACATTGATTTCCTAGTGGACCCGTGTACCTCCGACTAACTTAAAGAACGACGAAGCCAGGATAATTCACACAATTCCTCTGGGGTCATGTTCTCTGTTTTTTCAAGGACATTTTTATTACAAAGCTGATGAAATTTGCATATTAATTCATTTCTTTCAATTTTTAAGATTAAATGTTGTCAACATGTATCAGTGCAAGGCTTTGACAGTGCTGATGAAATGGGTCAGTCAAGCTTGAACATTTTGAGTAAGGCAGCCATCTGCAACCCAAAGCCCCCAGTGTAGTTTAGTGCGACTCCTGCAAGTTGATTAAAGTAAAGAAGTGTGATTGAGGAAAGGGGGACTCAAATTATTTAGTAAATTCTGTCTGTCTGTCATCATAGGATTGGTGAGGGTTTTTTTTAGTATAATGTTCCAAGGGTTTTTCTCTATCGTATTTAACTTATTTCTGTTTGTGTCACATATTTTATCTGGACCTGGCATTTGCTTTCCAATATTAAAGATGTATTTTTCAGAAATTATAGTGTACAGTAGGTTAACCGATATTTTTTACGATATTTATATATTTGTTGGATATGTTTTAACCACCCCAGACAGCTGGTTGCCATGGATAACTTTGAACTTAGTTGTTTCATTTGCAATGGGGTAAAATAAACAAATACAAAAAAGGTAATTTTGTAATAAGAAAGACCTCCATGTTAAAAAATAAAGCAAAGTTTACATTTAATTAGTGAAGCAAAACACAAACCCAAGGTTTGCTTAGAATGCTTGTGAATTACGTAAACGACCCTTCAGACAGACACATGGATCAACATTGATATACCCAATAGCATCCCATAAGCGCCTGTCCAGGAAATTCCAACAAACCAAAAAAAAGGCTTGATTTGAAGGAAAAATATGAATTGGAATCAATGTTTTAATCAGCGTCTGGCAGAGCACAACGAGGAAAAAATAAGTGTTAATGTTGGCATCTCTGGCACTGAGCATCCTCTTCAGAGTCAGCCAGAATTACAATGTACTGCAGTAAGTGCAGAACAGAGCAAGAGGTCTGTGGTAGAGAAGGGTTACAACAGTGGTAGCATTAAGACCTGCTGCTGTAATAGATTGTTTAAATAAAACCCACTGAGTCAGTTTAGAACATGAGAAAAGAAAAATTACAAAAGAGATTTGACCCTTCTTGGCTTGTCCGGTTCCTAGTAGCTGATTGATCACAGAACTGTGTCAAGTTGCGTCTTAGTGGATCCGGATGCTTCTGCCTCAACAACATGATTAGGTATTGGTTTGGGTTAACAATGCCAACTCCTTTTAAGATTTTAAAGACTTCAGTCATGCTCCCCCTCATTCTTCTTTGTTCCAGGCTAAATAGATTTGTCAGAATGATATAGCACCCGAGGATTTGACAGTACACAGGTTTATTTACATAGTACATTATAGCAAACCGTCTCAAGCCAGCATATGTTTGTTTCTGATGTGACAGCTACATATGTCTTCCTTATTTCTCCAAATAAAAAATACAGATCACTTTTACATTTTCAAAACTGTCAGGTACATAATAAAGTATTAAAATACAGAGCAACAACACAATGTTCAGCTTTGGGTTATAAAACTTTAATTTTGATATTCGTACAATATTTGTATCCTACCAAACCATGTTTATTAACTTGTATGTTTTAAATAGTCTCACAAATTCTTAACTGAATTAGAGTGCCTGGTTGAGTGATTGGATTGCATGATTTGTTTCACCCTATATGTGAAAGGAGCAACATCACAACATTGATTCTCTCTCAACAGTAATACATTCATTAAAACCAGATCCATTGTATTGGTGGACCAATACAGGTTAGGCAATAAATCCCAGCATATATTATACCAGTTTGGAGAACCTTTACTACATATATTTATTACATAAGGTTGTTTGCATTTTTATATTAATATTCTGTGAATTTTTGATTTTTAACAATAGGCAGCTTGGAACACTTTATTAGCCAATCATTAATCACAATCAATGACTATATTTATATAGGCTTTGTTGCTGGTGATATTTCTGTTCAGCCCCACCTGCTTTAACTAATGAGCAAAACTGGTAAAAATGTTCTGCTGCGAGAATGAAAGTGTTTGCTGTGTATTGAATCATGCATACCATCATCGCTAGTCCTGTGCACCAAAACCAATTAAAAAAATGAAATTGAGATCTAATTGATATGTGTTTTTATCTATAAAAAATCGATTGGGAAAAGCCTGCATTGTAAGAAACTATTTCATCCAGCTTTTAGTTTGCTTTTCTTGTTTTGTCACTTTGTTACTTTCTCTTGAGCCTTGTTAAGTTAACAAATAATGGCATTTAATCAAAGAGTAATTATATCCTGTACTGGTATATTCAGACCTAATTTTCCACCCACATGTTTAGCACTAATGTATCAAGCAGCAAATAAAAAAGAACATTTTATGTATGTTTACCTCAGTAGAAGCTGGCTTTCAGCCTCTGTTGTTAACCAATACATATATTTCAATAAGCCTTTATAGAAATTGACTTTGAGAAAAGGAAGCTGTATGAATTCTTTACTGTCCTCTAATAGTATAACATACCATCAGTAAGGAAACAAAACATGTGGTGCATTGACTTTCATGCTTGTAGACCTACAGTACCATGTTAAGATTGACAGTAGTATTATTTATCATGCTCAGTTTTCAACTATGCAAATACCTTAACCAATCAAAATGTCATATTAATGAAACAAAATAATTAAAATGTTTAAATTACATTTTTCTGTTGAATAATGAAAATCACAGATTTTTGTTTTTTCTTTTTTTTTGTCCATGACAGTTCTGGTGTGCTGTGTAAGTTTCTAGAATTAAGCATCTTAAATTACATTTCTTCAAAGTCCTTAGCAGCACTTCTTTGTTTTCATAAGGCACTAATAGCTGCTGCGCGATGACTGCAGTGTCAGCATTTATCTTTGAACTCACGATTATTAGTTTTGACTGCAGTCAGCTCTCTGACAAATGTTATTGCTATTCTATTTTATATCTCTGTTCTGGCTGATTTCTAATGATAATGCTCTCCCTAGTTCACTGCTTTGCTGAAAATTACAACCACGCTTTGACAGGACAGACTTCTTAACAACCCATGCTCGACTCTGCTCATTGTTATAATGTCATGGCCAAAAAAAATCGTATACAGAAAGAAACATTAAGCTGCATGTTTTGTATCAAAGAATGCTTAAAAAAAAATTTTGTCGGGGCTTAGTACAGCGCAGCATAACCAAAATAGGCTTTCATAGATCAGTAGTCATGGGAAGGTATTTCATGACAGTTTGGGTGTACATTTTTGGAGGTTTCAGCCCAGTGAATATTTGCAAACATTAAAATATCAACCATTTCTTTGGCAAGAGGCCAGGAAATTCTTATTTTTTTTGGACAAGGAAATAGTCACTGCTTCTTCAGTCCCTCGAGAATGGTCCCTCCAGGCCAGAGTAACTGGCATTCTCTATGGAAGCTTGCACTACAGCTGCCAGTGATTCACCTACCCTGCAGACAAGCAGCAGACTGAACCTCCGGTGTTTTCAATCCGACATTTTTCAAAATATATAGAATAAATTCTTAAAAAGAATGCTTTTATCTTCTGTTGACATCTCCACTCTTGGTATGTAACCATTTCTCTGAATCAACATAAGACCAGATAAACCCTTTGCAGATAAAATTTGTGAAGTTGTTGCAATTTCACCCTGATTTCCATATTAATAATAGATGTACTATGTGTCCCTCTGCTGTGCCAGATATAAGATTTAAGATGGGACAAAGGTTATCTTGACATTAGTTATGCACTCTGAGGATTTACCAGAAATAAGCGAGAGACCACAGCTGACAACACGATAACCTTTACTCTCAGTGAGCAATATTCTGGCAATCCCAGACTTCAGTATTCTAGAAGGGGTTACATACATATGCATAGATTGTTGTTTTTTGCAAGAACCTATGTGCAGGTGTATTGACCCTCTGCATCAGCATGTTGTGAGTTCACGTCCCACGGCCAGACAAGCTGAGTTGTATTATCAGCCGGGAAATAATTTTGTGTTTCTAGATGTATTCTGACCAGAGAGGAAAATAATATTAAAAATCCTCAGAATAAGACAATTGTATTGATTGATGTTGTTCACAGGGTTCTGACTCTACCACTAGGCGCTATTACGAGGAGAATGAAGAATATGTTTTAAGTTCCACTAATCCTTTGGGTCAAGCTGACAATCAGGAGACTGAGAGGTTTCAGTGAGTGCCTGTAATAGGTTTTAGTTCTAGGAGCAATTTACACTCTGAGAAACTTGTGAAGCATCTCTTTCTCAAGGGGTGGGAAGGGACTCCCTGACAAAAGGTATTCCTAGTTGTCCATGAACAGAGAAAGATGAGTGTCATTGAATGAACTTGATGCTGCACCAGTAGGGTGACCACCTGGCTCAGATTTTTAACTCCAATCAGAATACATTCAGGTTCTTTTAGTTCTGCATCTCTTATACAGTGCAGTCCGTTTATAAGAATCACTGACATAAGAATCACCCGCATATAGTGATCAAAACCACTGGGACCAAATCATTCCTATACCAACCAATATAAAATAATCTGCTTGTAATAATCAAGCAATCCGCTTATAAGAATCATTTCGGGGCAAACTGACTACATGTAATACGGTACTTGATCAAATGCATTGATGTGTACAGCCAATAAAAGCTGTTTTTGAATTTGAATTTGATCACATCTCGCGTGATTAGGCACGTACGCAGCGTGGATAGTGCAATCAAACGTGACTGCGCCACTGCATTGTGCAGGTATGTTTTTTTGTGTTCTCTGTTAGTAAAAATGTTTTTCAATAAAGTGAATACACATTCATTGAATACATACCGAGTACAGCAGTGTTATTGTGTGATATGCATATAGAGGGAGTGGGATTGCGGCGCGGTGAGGAGGAGGAGGAGGGATGATTGCAGAGCTTTGCATCTCTGCTTAATGAAAAACAACAAAAAATAAGTAAGCCATAGAATACTGTACTGTAATGTCATTGTAATTCAAAGGCCATTGCAAGTAACACCGCACGGCAGTTAAACTAGTCACCCTCACGAGACGATCAAGTATACTGTAGTAAAATAGGATTCTGCAGCCTTGAGTAAACATAATGGTGATCATATAACAAACTGCTTACCCACGAGGACTTGTTTTGATGTATTGTTCCCAATGATTGAGCACCATTGACATCTGTATACTGTATTTAAACTGCTGATGGCACGCTTTTGCTAATTGTAATGCGACAGAGTGGCCAAGGACAGTGTAAATTATCAGGCTGGAGTCTTGATTTACTGTTTTAAAATGGTGTTTGTTTTATTTTTTTACACTGCGGTGGCGAAACAACCACTAATAAAACAAACAAAATAAACCTAGCTCTCAGCTGGAGCACTAACTAACAGTGCTTCGTGTGGAACAAACACTAGATCTCTTACTCGAGTTTTGGTCTCTTTTTGTTACTTCTGCTTCCTTACGCTTCTATACCCCCATCACAAAGCTATCGGCTAAGCCATTTCTATCAAGGTGTCATTAACTTTAACAAGCAGTTAACCAATTGACTATTATCCATAATTTGTTAAGGAAAAGCAGCTGTAGATTTATCGTGGGCGTGCATACGTGCAGGAACTCATGACATCTAGTGGTCAACCCATTACACTGCAGCCAGGGAACAAGCTCTTATCATTCTCATACTAAGTTTGATTCTGCACCACAGTAATCATATTAGTCCGCTTTTAAGAATCAACGGCTTATAAGAATCAAAACACCCGGGACGGAAGTGATTCACTGTATTAAAAAGACAGCTTAAAGGTACTTGAAAGTATTGGCATGTGAGTTTCCTGTATCTGTGACCTTGGACGTCACCCGATTCTTCAGTCTTGCCTCTCTCTTCAGCATTTCCAGGGTCTAGAGTTAAAGTCCTGTGATGGGTAAGGAACTACCCCTGAATGATACCAGTATCATTGTTAATCTTCTTTTGAAGACAACCTGAGTTGCATAATTTCCAATAAGGAGTTGAGATTAGTTTGATAAATCATGATTTTCCACTTGGGTTAAAATCAGCTTATTTCTCAACACCTCTCTATGGTGTTGGGAAATACAATGGCAGAGCGTCAAAGCGGGATGAATGCAGTGAAACTGGCAGTATACCATACATGTGCTGTACTGTGAAGCCTCATTTGCACCGCTGATTGATCAGTAGATCATCGTTTCGCTGACATGATCATAGTCTGCAGGACTGGTCTAATTTCCAGCTTTGACAGCAGGGACACTGCAAGGTCCAATTATTTGCTATGTGTGAATGTAGTGTAAAGGACATTCTATTGAAGGATATCATTGAAATAGAAAATCTAATCTTTTTTGCATATTAGTGGCTGTGTAAAAGGGTGTTGCATATCCAAACTTTTGAGAATGACCTTAAAATCAAATCTTAAACTGGTGAATTCCTAGCTTGTTAAAACTGATGTATTAAACACCTTAAAACAGTTTAAAATTGATGTATGTATTTTCTGAAACCTTTCTAAGAATTACTTCTGACCAAGCCAGTATCATACAGTATACTGTCCATGGCAAAGTAAACTTCATCTCAATCTGAATAATGTTCATGGGTAAAATATTAACCTTGACTATATAATGGAAAGAAAGTGCATCTGAGAAGAGTTGAGCTCCATAATTCACTTTTTTATGTTTGTTGTTCCCTTTTTGTGGATTTTACTTCAGAGCCTAGCAATTTACTTTGACATGTCAAAATGACTCTCTGTAATATTGAAGGGATGTTAAATGTACTGTTTTGTGCTCGCTGGGTGATACTTAATGTTTATTTTAATCCTAGTATTTAATCCTATCATTTAGCATAAATGCAACCATAGATAGGAACATTTGTGTAATTCTAATTATACCTTGGCTTGCTGACATGTGTAATATTATGTATGAGGTAATATGTATTACCTCTTGAAAGAAGTGTTTGTGCAAATGTTTGAATTGAATTGAAATCATCTGTTGCAGCTTTTTTTTTCCAAGGACAAAAGGGTGAGCCAGTAACCATTTGTGAGAAGAGTTGCTCATTAGAAAAGGTTTTTTTTTATGGTATGTAATTAAAGTAATGGTCACAGCTTGTGTGACAGCAAATACTCCACCATTTGTTGATTGCTGCACAAGTCAGGAGATCAGTACTGACAACAAGATGTATACACATTAGCATTTGAGTGAACAGGTTCAAAATATATTACTGCTAATTCTCTTGACTATAACACAGCTAGGTGTTGCAGAGTGTAGCGCTCAGATTCATTATGCCTAAGTAGATTTGTAATCAAAAGTAAAAGAAAAAATATAGCATTAACATTACAAAGTACAAAAATGTAAAAAGGTAAAAAGGGCTTTTTTGTTAAGCTCAAGCCTTCGAACCTGACGACAAATGAAGTAAAAGGAAAGTATGAAATTATACTGTGGGTAGAGGAATGAACAGTAGAAAAAGAAATCCTTTGGTTCTCTCCAATTGTACACCAGTTTTACATGTTCAAGTTATTGAAAATCATTTGCTTTCAGTTTATTTGATATTAAGCTAGTCACATAAAGCAACATATCATTACTGGTTCCATTACAGTAATCGAAAGTGCCTGGTTTCAGTGTATAAATATTGTAATATCCTGCTGATTAAAACTGTAGTTTGTTACTCTGAGGTGGTTGATGGGTTTTTTGGGGTTTTTTTTACATTAATGTGTTTTTTTGCAAGAAAGGCTACATAATTTAGAAGCCTCTCCCATGATGGATTTAATTTGTTATAGAAAAAATGTCTACAACAATTTGGAAGCTTAGTAAGTGAGCCATATTGATAAAAATGAAAATGTGTGCATATTTATTATAGTGTATAAATCCCACACCGTAGACACCCAGTATTCTGTTACAGAAAACTCAAATCTGCACCAAAGGCTTCACATTTAGGGGAATGCAGCTTTCTAAATGAAAAAATATTGTTTATCAACACTCAAAAAATCCTATGAGGATTTTTTTTTTAAATGCCATTATTCTAATTTAGATTGTGGCATTCTGAATCCTGTGCTTCAATATGGAATTAATTTTATGTCCATAAATATATTTTTGTTCCCGACGCAGGCCTCTGAAGATTAGAAGAGAAATAGGAATCTATACATCATCTGCGGTGTTGAGTGTTTTCTTAAATTTAAAAGTTTATTGGAAGACGGCAAAAACCCTAAACACTGTGAAAGATAGAAAGGCATTTTGTTCCATGTAATAACTATTGACCTTTTGGAACATGTACAATGTTTCAAGTGTTAGCTGTTCTGTTCCATCAACAAAGAAGATTGAACATGACTTTTTAATAGAAATCACTGTTACTGACTGCTCAAAGGACTTATTTTTTGTAATTGAATATAGGTTGTAAAAAACTCAGCATTAACACTGTTCAAATGCCCAGTGTGCAGTATGACAGCACACAAGAAATCATTTGGTGACATATAAAATGTGTGCTAGTAACAATACAGTATCTACACAAACAAAAAATATTTTGTATATTTGATCACTGAAATGTCCTGTCATGTGGCTTGTATCACACAATTTGTACAATCATTTGAAAATGGCATCACAATACTCAGAATCAGTTATACAGGAAAGAGCCAGCGTAAATTGTTACTCTAACAAAATTATAAAAAAATATAGGGTACTTCACCATTGGAAAAAAGTAACAGGGGTTACCAATAGTGAGAATAGGGCACAGGAAAACAGTTCTGAGGAACAAGGAATCTGTGAACACATATTTTTTATCAGATGCATAGGTATAAGAAACTTGGAGAAACTATATTTGACTGCATCGTTCCAACTATCAAGGAAGCAATGGGATCTCAACTAGTGAGTTTCTGCTGGTATGGACTTGGTCCAGTCCAGTTATTAGGGGGAGTATATCACACCTTTTCCCTACCACCTCTGTGCAGTATTATGGTGTTTATCTCTACCTGTTCAAACAGAACAATACTCTTTACAACACTGCAAAGTGGTGCAGGACTGGTTCCAGTAATAAAAGTCTCAAATTTCCCTTGGCCTGCTCTTCTCTTTGGGATAAACTGGGGTGCTGTGTGTAGGCCAGATAACCACAAACAAAAAATCTTACAGGCCTGTCCAGAACACATTTACCAGCACTTGGGTGCAAGTGTTTGAAACAGATTTTGCAGCCAAAAGTGTGCCATATCAGTTTGCTGGCATAACAGTATATTAATACTTTAGTGATCGTCCCTAATATAATATCCTGGCACAAGGTGACCTTGACATTAGGCAGAGAAAACATTTATTGATATGTTATTTATATTTTATTTTTATAAAGATTGATATTTAATAAACATTAGAATAAAAGCGTGTGCAAATGTTTAATTTAATTTACACTATACTGTATACTAGTTATAGCTTTTGTGTCATTTATCCTTCAGAGAACAAATGGAAGTCTGATTTCAGACTATTAAATCAACAAACTGAAAAGGTTTGTATCAGATTATTCCATCTGGACATGAACCCCATTTCAGCAATGAATGGGCAATGATTCTGCTGTCCTCATCTACCTCCTCCAGGACCAAGGGCCCACTCAATATAATGTATACTCCAGCAGTCCAATTCTCTGCAGGATTTGCTTAGAAAATGTTTCATTTTACACAGTGTGAGGCTGAATTATCCTTCGTGAGTGCAATTTTTGTATTTTTTAAACATTGCAGCAAGCTTGTATTTACTCAAAAATCATTGCCTCAGTAGTGCCTAGTATTTCTTCCTAAGCAGTGTCTCACTGTGCTCGACTGCAGAGTCTTTAATGGAGCAATCACTGCAAACATTGAATTCACTAAGTGGTGATGCTTTACTGCTTTTCAGTACGCTAGGCTAGCACCAGTTATAATCAAAATGTACCCTTGGTCTTACTTTAGTAGGTAGATTTCTAAATTCCCATTCATAAAATCTGACAATACCATAGCTTTATAAAACCTGACAATTACAGTGTGGAGCTTTGAGTACATGTATGCCTGGAAAAACAAAAATGTTTGTATGTGTTTTTATTATATAACAAATATTTGTTATATAATAAAAATATGATATTTTTCGGAACTGCACTACAACACTGACACACTCTTTAAATACCGCACAACAGTTTTTAGTGGCACCATTAAAAGTTGTGATTTCTATTAATTGTTGTAGGTATTTAATATTTGTAAAGTCTATGCAGATACATGACCTCTTTGTGGGGTGGCTGTGGAACAACAATCCACTGCTGTACAAAAGCAAATGGCAGCCGGGGACACCAGGAGATGGTCAACAAGATTTTTGGATACCAGCATTCACCTTATCGGTATCAGTACCTCATGAACCCATAATATCAGTACTGTCATTCTATTTCTCATGAGTAACTTTTACCAAAACCTGTTTCATTGCTGTGCAGTAAAATTATGTAACTTACTGTAAAAACCTTTTGTATGAGTCTATTTTCTAGGTATTTTAGGGGGTCCTAAAAAGGGGGGAGCAACTTATACACCGGTGTGACCTATAGGCTTTTTCCTGAAATGGTTGTCTCAAAAAGCGGGGGTGACTTATATACGGTGCGACTTATACACCGGTTTTTACGGTAAGCAGCAGCCAAACCCGGGTCTGTTTAAAACTCTTGCCAATTGGGTTCATGTCTGATTGACAAAATCAGAGACAATGAAATTTGAAAAATTAAAGGCAGCATGTCCATCCTCAATGACTAACAGTTTGGGTACAGTTTGCATCCCACTGTGATTGTTTACACTATCGGTTAAAGATCAGTATTTCACTGTACTGTACCCTGACTCATGCTAGTTACACATGGAATGAGAGGGAATATATGTCTGCAAAGAAATAAAAATATGTTTAAAAAAAATCACACGCGACTGTATTCTGAGGTTAAAACTGTGTCTGTCTCAGAATTCAAAATGCTCCAGACCATGCTTAACTGCAATCACCATTTTGATGCTGTAAAGATGTCACTATTGCAAGACATGCAACTTCATATTTATTTCTGAATGTGTTTGTGTCGTCATCTGTGGTTTTGATTTGGTACATTTGTAATTTCCCTTTGTTGAATCTGTTTGCATGGGGGAGGGGGGAGGTTTAACACAATAATTAAATGTTTTTACTGTTTCATTATTTGATATCTTTTAATATACTACAGCATCTTTGTAATTGCTTATTTTTTTCATAATTACATTTGTTTTCCCTATATAAATCTAAAATTATTACTGTATTGCTGTTGCTATAATCTGCCCTTAGTGTTGTCAACAGTGGGATATCTGAAGTAGTCTGTACTAACCTGTACAGCATAAAAAGTTACATGCTTTAACAGGGGGCGACTAGCATTTGTAAAGACACCAATTCATACATATTTTAAACATTGGCAATGTCATGAAACTGGCTATAAGAAAATACATGTTTAAAACTAGAAAATGTCAGACTGCTGTACGGACAGTGTCAGAAAACTGGACAAATATGTTTTCAGATTGGCACGTGGGAATTCCACAGGACATTTGGAAAGTGCCAGTTTTGGATAATTGTACATCTAGGTCAGATTTGGTATATGCCAATCATTGTGTGTAAGATATTGCAGACCAAATGTTATTACTAAGGTCAGTAGAAATACCCTTAAGGAGTGCATCTGTTTCAGACATATTTCTGTGGCAAATTGGCAGCAAACTTTGGCATGCTGATTTAAAATACAAGGGAATATGATTTGTTTCAGAAACAGTTGGCCTAGCTCGGACATGAAGCTAATGGGAATGGTATTTTTAAAGATCCTGGGGGAAAAAATGGCTATCATGCAAAATATGTGGATTTAAGGGGCTAAATGTACAAAGTCTGTGAGACCAGGTCTCAGTGGGCTTCTCTAATGGTTGAATACTTTGTCATGACAATAGTGCCCTTTTTCTTTTTGATAATGTTGCAGCTGAATTAATTGCCTAACTGCTGATTTTTATCACCTACAGTGTTTATTAGTTGTGCTTTATTAGATTTGTTGTTGCTGCATGATACTAGCACTGCATTTGCTGCAGTTACCAGCAGCACTCTCTACTGCTGTGCAAGAGGAAAAATGTGAATGGGTTTATATCTTGGCCAACGAATTTTTAAATAAAATGAATAAAAACTAAAAACAAAATAGATCCCCCACCCAGACTTAATGAGGCTTCATGATGCTTAAACTTGACTTATGTATTCTCTTAGCTACGTTTAGTTATGGTATTGCTTTCTCTGATATTTTGGATTGGCTTCTGATATAACACTCATTGCTTTGCAATGTGGTAAATTGATCTTAGAAACGGTGGTAACATTTTAAGTATCTGTAGAAAAGTCAACAGCAAAGATTTATTTAAACAATAACGATGGTTATAACTAAAATTAAAATGCAATAGCAATATAGTAACACAAGCACATGTAACCATGTCCTTCATGACAACGACATGAAGCTTTATACTAGTAAAATATCAGTAACATCTTATTATAATGAACTGTTATGCCTTGTTAATAATCAACAATACTATTAAAAACCCATGTATTGGCAAACTGCAGTTTGATAGAAATGGTTTTATTAATTATAACTTTTTTAATGAGCATTTCCGAACCTGATATTATTATTTTTTTATTCAAATGTTTTTGGACATTCAAATTGAATGTAGACCAAAAAATAAGGAACTGACTAGCAGTACCGCAAGTGTGAAGTGTGGCCCAAAAACTGGTCCATAAATTGGTCATAAATACACAATATGTAACAGGAATATTCATTGAAATATCTTTTAATGATCTACACAGCTGCAGATTGAAATACCTCTGCCACTCATTAAACCGCTCTGACATGGACCTATTTCCACTATATTTGGTGCTGTTAATGCAGTGGTGTATAAATCACTCTCAGGGGAAAACACCAGCAGGATTAATATAGAGTTTAAAGTGTGTGAGTATTTAGATCTGCTGCTGTTTAGGTCATTAAAACAGACTGATTGATGTTTTTTGTGATTAATGTACCAATGGGGTGGGTTGGTGCAACAGCCATTTTTGTTCTGATGAAAGGTACTGTGAGAGTCATTTGTTTAAGTGTGCCACTGCAAAAACAAACAAAAAAAAATAGTAAACTGGTTTTATACCATGTAAGGATGTATACCCTAACATGATGGTATATGTATGTACATAGGCAGCAGTCTGGAGTAGTGGTTAGGGCTCTGGACTCTTGACCGGAGGGTCGTGGCTTCAAATCCCAGTGGGGACACTGCTGCTGTACCCTTGAGCAAGGTACTTTACCTAGATTGCTCCAATAAAAACCCAACTGTATAAATGGGAAATTGTATGTAAAAATAATGTGATATCTTGTAACAATTGTAAGTCGCCCTGGATAAGGGCGTCAGCTAAGAAATAAATAATAATAATAATACATTCACAACATGATATGAAGGTTACATTCAGAATTATCCTGTGAGATGGAAGCTGTAGAATTTGCCATCACTTTGACTGTTTTTTTTTTTTTATTGTGTACCAAAAATACTCAACGGGAATGACCTAAAGTGTAGTCTAAAAATGTTTTTTAAAAATATGTGTGCGTCTTTAAGCCATCATCATGCCTAATGAAAAAGATAAGTTCTAAAGGGCTCTGATCTTGTGTTTTAGTAAAATAGAACTCCACAGCTGAGTGACAGTTCTGATCTAAAGCATTTAAGTGTAAGTTTTGATCTCTCTGGCTTTGATTAAAACTAATGAGCTCACTTAATTCAAAATGGGAATCTCTGATAAGAGAAATAAGGTTGATGTGATTGGATTAGAGGGGCGAATTAAACTCTCAGAGCTGAGGGTTGTGCTTATATAGTGTATTAAAAAGCTGTTGGCGTATTCTGCTGTGTTAGATGATGAGAAAAATGTCATAGTTATTCATATTTAATCAGAAGAAATGAAATGACTAAATATAACATAGCTTGGCTTTTCCCTAGAGTGATAAAGGACTAGTTAGATTTTAAGTGACATTTAATTCAAGTCCTCAGAAACAACAAAAAAACACAAAAGATATTCGCAGAAAGGCGATGTCCCGACTTTTACGTGCATTGTTTCCTTATATGACTCACAATTCAGACTAGTTCTTGTTTTATTTAGATCTGCATCTTTAAGTGACCTGCTTTTTATCTTCATATACTCACTTAACAGCAGCAGACTTCTGTCTTCTGGAATGTATAGAACAAATGTTTTACTGAGCGGTGATTGACTTATTCAAGAAGGTTCCTCGCAATGTCATATCAAAGGTTGTACTTTATGACATCAATAACATTTCTCTTACCAGTTCAATTGATTACATCTATGGTAGAACATACATGTAATCAGAAGTTAATATAACTTTGACATACAGTAGACTATTTTTAATTCCACATTGGGTTTTTGTTTGTGTTTACAGTGGAATCCACCAGCCCCAGTTTACTAGCTGCTGACAATACGCTGGAGCGCTCGTTTTTTATACGAATGAAATCTACATTGACCAAGAGAGGAGTCCACATCAAATCATCTGGATACAAGGTAAAGAGATGCTGTTCTTTAGCTGTGGCTCATTGCAGTGCAATGCAAATGCAAAGGGCTCCTGGGGTAAATCCACCCATGCTGTGGCTTATCTGACGCAATAAAATGACCTACATCACATGTCTTCTTAAACTTTTATACTTGGTATAAAAAGCTTTTTAAATACCTGGTTCTCACTTCTGCAGTTTTCATTAAGAAGGACAACCAGACTAATCATTGTGTGCAACAGAGTGTGAAGATTGGCAGTCATTTCCTTAAAGCACAATAAACCATTGCTGTTATATATTAACAATGACACTTTTTTCGCACACTGTAGAATAAACTGCTTTACCCATAATACCCTGGCAGAGCATAAATCCCACAAAGCATATCCCAGAATTCAATTTAATTGAGAAATCCTCTTGATAAACAACAGAAATCTTTACTTCTCATCTATAAAACTACAAAGGTTATTGTGTTGCTTCTTTCAATTAAACATTGAAAGTACCCATGCCGCAATGTTGAAAAAGTCTGCTTCCTGCTGTTCTTTTCCCTAAGGAGACCTGTTTTGTAAAACTTCTGCAAACTCGGAATGTTAAATACACAAGTCAAATAGGTTATCTAATCAGGTGATTACCGAGAAACCAAATCACAACGGAATTCTGCTTCCAACTAGAATCTTAATGGTTTAAAATCTTAACAAAATATGCTTTGCATTCTTTATCGCCTTACTGACTTTGCATTTAGGCCTATATTAAATAAACATTATAGTGCCATAAAAGGGCCATGAAATAACGTAGTTGCAGCTTGGAGCAGGTGAAGGATTTGTTCTTGATAGTTTTATACTGTTCAAATTGTGTTATTGCTTTGAGAAAATTGGCCGTGCGCTTTTTACTAAAAATGTCAAAACTGTTATGATGCACTAAAATTACTTTAAAACTACCTTGCCCCCCAAGGTATACTGAAAAACAGTAATAACAGCTACCCGTCCAATTATAAAATGGAGTACGGGTATCAGGCTTTGTTGCTGTTGTTGTTTGTTGTTTTTTTCTCTTCTGCATATGCTTGCATAGTTTATGTATTCATAAAATAAAATAACTGATTTAGGTGCAACAAATGTCAGTTAATTTTGTAGGACATAATATGACAAGAGCCATGATTTGGAAGATAAGGTCATAATTAGGAAGATGATAAGAATTTTTTACCATCATTTTAAAAAGTGAGAATAGTGATTAATAAATTTGGTCCATGTGACATACATTGGCCCTGTAATGCCAATCAATACCCTCACTGGGATTCCAAAGTGACCTTGGTACATTCTATAAGATGCATCATTTTGGTGTATCCTTGCTGTCCCTTACCTCCACATCACTGCCTTGAGTCACCATTTACCTTGACTTGCTATCTACTGTAAATAGAGAGAATAACCCTAGACCCCTGCCTCCAGACCATCACAGAACCACTCGTTACCCTCAAGGTGTTGTGTAATGCATGCAGTGCTGTAAGTTTGATTTAAACTCTTTCAGACAGAACCGTTACTTTTGAATAAGGTGAAACATGATTCATGGATTCACACCATCAGGTGTAAATGCCTTCTGCACCATGGAAGACGTAGGTGCTGTTTGTCTCCAGTCAGTAATGACTTCTGGTATCTTTGTCGCCGTTCTCATGTGGGATGCCACTGTGTTGCACTTTCCAGTAGGAGGTTTAGGTCAGCATGTGTTTGCTGGGACTACTTCAATTAATATACATTTTCCCTGACTAAACATTTATGGAGAAGAAATGGAGAGGTGAACAAACCAGAAGAGCGCATTTGCTTAGCCAGGTGAAGTGCGTGAGCAATGCGTGGAGTTTTCTAAGCAAAGGAGATAAGTGTATGGCTTGGGTTCACTCCCATTTTGTCACAGACGTTATTAAGTAGACCCTTTTCAACAGAGTAGTAGTCCGCCGGAAATAAAAAAAAGAAAACATCACCATCAGAACCTTGAGGGAGGCCGATTTTACAATTAACTCTACAGTTCAAACGGGCTGTTTTCATTTCCTGTTTTTGTATCTGACAGTGATGTGTTGCAGTGATTTCTGAAAATCAAAAGTGTAATCTGAGTTACAGAATAAGAAAAGATCCAATGATTAGAAAGGGAGTGTGATGCAGTATTGTGAGGTCCATTTGACAGCATGAACTAATCATATTTTGATTCTGTCTTTTTGCATCGTGTCCTGTTGATCTATTACATCTGCCTGGAAGTATATATTTCATGCAGATAAACATGAGGTTTCGGCTCAGCATAAATATTAAAATCCATACAAGCATACATTAGTTGCCTGACAAGGACTCTTCTTAATACAGTACTTGTGTTTTAAATAATCTAAATATGTGTTGTTACATAATGCATCTATATAAATATTACATACAAGTGCAGATATTAGCTGCCTGAAGTAGGCAGGGAAGCACAGGAACTCATCTCATCGTGGATGCTTATATCACCGTTCTACTATGGAGGTCATATCAAAGAGATTCCTTCTCTAGCTTAAACCCATCTTTTTTTAAACAGATCTTGGGCTGATCTCATTTAATGCACTCATGTAAAGGTTCTCAGTCATTATTGTGCTGTATCACATATCAAAAGCACTCCTGAGAATCCCTGGGAGCTGATGAGTCTTATTTCTTATGTATACCTATTCTATATTCATACAGAGGGAATGTGCATTGTGTGCTGAACCATGAATTATAAAACTGGATCCCTTTTGTTATGTTGGTTTGTAATAAATTGAGATATGCTATTTTTTTTGCTTTGTGTTGCCTGACGCAACCTTGCTGTGTCAGTTTGCATTTAGCGGCTTGAGCATATTAAAGTTTTGCCAGTGTGTGTGATGTTTTTGCCAAGAGCACTCCTGAAGCAGTCTGCTCCAGACTTCTCTTTGTGGCAATTACTTCAAAAAGTTGTCTTTTTAACTAACTTTTGATGCCTGTGGCTTTTGATTTTTAGTGTGGTTATTTCCATTTTTCTTTTTTCTATCTGTTTATTTTATAACATTAAGATTTTATAACTGCAGATTTGGAACCGGTTTTATTTAATTTATTTTTAAAAAGAACTGCTCGCTTATGGGCCAGTGTGTTATTTCCAAAGCTAATTGAAGTTTATTTGAAGATCTGAAGCTTATGGTGTATTATCGGGCCCAGCGGACAGCTTGTCACACTCTTCTAAGAACTGGATGTGCAGCACAATTTTAACCTGGAGTCAGCAGTTCCTGAACTGTCTGTAACTTCTCTGGGGAAGAATATCATCGTAGAGTATCATCTTCATCTGCTAGCCTGTGTCCCAAAAGTATTCAGAAACTATTCCTGGAAAATTGATTGAACTAGGGTGGTACTTTCAGGTGCTTCTCTTTTTGTGTTGTAAACATTTTGCTTGTTTGTTCATCCACAGTTTTTTGACTTTTACATTTGTCTTTGATCTTTTATTTTTTAACCATTTTTTTTATTATTATTATTATCGGTAATTCCAGCTGTAGTTCTTATCAATTTTTTATTTTATTTTTGTTGCCTGTTTTGCAAATAGGTTAAAATACGATCAATCAATCTTTATTTTATATAGCACCTTTCTTAGTGGACCACCATCACAAAGCGCTTATTTAACCCTTCATTATAATATTGTTAGGAAGTTCCCAGTAATTTAGCATCACTCTACTACAGGGTCAGTGTCCAAAGGAAAAGCTGCCTTTTGGCTGTGTAATAAAAATAAATAAAAAAAGCAAAACCTATACATTACTATCAGAACTAATAACCTTTAAAAGTAGCCCTTAGTAAATATAAAATATTGCATGCTTCAATTAATAGACAGAGGAACATCAACAATTAGTGGTTATCCTCACATCAAAATTGATATATTGTTTGCAGTACAGTGCTCAGGCCACATCACTGACACCTACAGTACATATTCAGGACATTTTAATTCCACTAGCAGCTTGCTCCAGGGCACAATGGTTGCTGCCAAAAGCTCTCTCAATTCATTTTTATTTGCTAGAACAATGTGACAGGAAGTTCGCAGGTTTGATTCTCAAAGAAATCTACCCCTCTAAGCCAATCTAAATGTCTTAACAACTCCCTCTCCCTCCATGGAAAATCAGCCGCTGCAGTAAGTGATTTTGATGGCTTATAGGCAGACTCTTCCCGTTGAGCCAGTTACAACCAATACCTATTGTGGTGTTCTGGAGCCCAGTTACTGTACTTCAGACAAGACGTTTAACCTGATGACATTAAAATCCCATGGCTATTATCATCCCCAGGTTACCGCTGTATAAAAGAGGGATCTGACTGATTCCATGGCATTTCATTTGGATACACCAGTGTTATTAGAAGCTAGTTTTAAACTTGGGCAAACATTTTTTTTCTTGAATCAATAAAATACTTGCATTCTGTTGCTATAGTGCCAAGCTAACTCACTGGCAGTTAAATATATCTATTTTCCCCACACCAGTTTTTTTTCCATCTTTCTAAAAGGCAGTTTAATAGGATTAAGAAGACTATTCATTCAGTATAGAATAGAAGTATTTTGCTATTAGAGATTATAGTGTTATAATAACAGTTTGTGAAACGAAACCGATTCCAGGCGTTTCCACTTTCAAATCAAGTTTCTACATGATGGATTGACTGTGCTGCCTCTCTGGGATTAGGAAAATGGAAATAATCAGAATTCAACAGAGTAGAAAATCACACAGACCTTAAACCTTTACTATCAGTGTCTGGTGTACAGAAGGGGGTTCCTTTGTTCTTAAAAGGTAGAACGATACGATATAATGCTTAAGATGAAGGAAAGGTACCGTGGCACGGTTTAAGTTCTGTCTTCGTATGGTAATTTATTAAGTGACATTGCAAAATATATCCCCTTTAACCTTACAATAATGATCCATTCCACTGATAATGATTAAGTATATGTACATTAATAATAATAATAATAATAATAATAATAATAATAATAATAATAATAATAATAATAATAATAATAATAATGCTTTTCTCATCTTGGTCTAGAGTTCTCCATTTTAAGTGCAGTGTCACTGATTTTAACAGGCTGAAAAGTTCATATAGAAGTTCCCTCTAGGTTTACAGAGTAATTAAAATGGAAGTACAGTGCACAAATCAAGTCAATTCCCCCTTCAGGCAAAGTAGAGCTACAAAGAATGCTTAGTTTAAATCTTTAAAAGGTAAAAATAGGCAGTTATGTCCTTTAGTCCTACGAAAAACATTTGCTACTGAAGTTAATGTTTCAGTTGATTAATTAAAATCTTTAATATGGTTTTCCAGCAATTTTAATATATTTATAGATTATTGGCTTGCAAATGTAATTATAAATTCCCCTTTAACTTGCAACATTGAGTCTGTGATATTTATAGATATACGTTACATATGTACCAGGTCCATTTTTCAGTGCTGTCTAGACCTTATTACATATCCCACCTTTACACTTGCATAGAAAATGAAAAATACTTGTTGTAAACAATACAATTAATAAGAGTCCAGTTTTTCTACCAGGTCAGTGTAGAACTAAGACATGTAAGACAAAATATCACTTTCCTTTCATTATTTAGCAAAAAGGTTGTACAGTAAGTGAAATCCATTTTATTAGGTATGTTGGTGTTAAACACCTCCACAAACTTAATCATCACTGTGAAAGTTTGTTGCCAGTGATTTTCAAATTCCATAATTTTCCTGTGCTTTTTAAAGTTTTAAATCTAATTAAAAGTGGATGTCACTGGACACATTTGTAGTACTGGCAGATTGAAAACACATTTCTGTAAGATGTGCGTTACAAAGTGTCCTCTCTCTGTTTGCAGGTTATTCATGTAACTGGACGCTTACGCATTAGGCTGTCCCTGACTCATGGACGGACGGTCCCCATTCAGATCATGGGGATGGTGGTCATTGCCCATGCTTTGCCTCCTCCAACAATCAACGAAGTTAGAATCGACTGCCAGATGTTCGTCACCAGAGTAAATATGGACCTCAATATTGTTTACTGTGAAAATAGGTAAGAGAAATGTCCTTTCAAAGATTCTGTATCTTTTTAATAACGCATTGTCTATAAACACGCATATTTCTACCAACTCCATTATTTCCCCCCACACCAAGTATGTTGAGAAAAACTGATAAATATACTTATCATTTCATAAATTAAATATGTGGTTTATAAAAATGATGGTATAAACTGAAGAAAGTATTACTATACCTTGTATTAGCTATATGGAAATTACTAGGAGGGGTTTTTTTTCCCAGATGGGCATCAAAGATGCAAAAACTTGAATACGCTCTTAAGATATGCAGTTAAAATGTCAATTTGCATACATAAAACGTCCCTTCATTTGCAATAAACCGTTTGGTATGTATATATTTTAACATTAATATGTATAGGACAACACTGTTTCCAAAGAATAATTTGAAGAAAACCTTTTTAAGTCATACCATTGTAGCTGAAACCCACCAAGTCTGTTTAAAATCAATATACCATTTGTTCTTATACACTGAATTATGTATTTATTTAGGAAATAAAAAACTTCAAGTTATTAACGTTTTAATAAAAAAGAGGTTGTAGGTTTAATTTGGCAGGTAGCTTAAATTCTGGTATTTGGGGGAGAGGGGCAGGGGGGGTTGGAAAAGGTTAATAAACTGGTCTTATTCTGACTAGTTTGAATAACATTTTCTACTTCCAGAATTAGTGATTACATGGATCTGACTCCTGTAGACATTGTGGGCAAGAGATGTTATCATTTCATTCACGCTGAAGATGTGGAAGGGATCAGACACAGTCACTTAGATTGTGAGTACTGTAACATGCTTTTATTGGCTGTCCAGGATATGTGTTATTCATGTACCTTGAAGAAATGTATTTTGAAACTAAAATCTTATTATGACAGAAGACTTCAGCTAGCTGAAAGAGTGAATGGAGCTGCACATGAAGAGCAAATTAAATAGTAGGCTGAATCAAAATCTAAAAGAAACATCAAATATTAAAGCCCTACTTGTAGCAGTACAGGGCCATATCATTCTTTAAAATGTATGTGCTGCGGAATGAAAAATCTAGTGCTGTTAACTCTCGGTTAGCAACCTTTTTTTATTTTATAGGAACCATAGGCTCATGTACAATGGTTAATTTGCTTCGCGGCAATGGTCAGTGAACCCATAAGGATTGCTTTATAGCAGTATAGTTAGTGAGACAATACTTCAAATGAACAGTTTCATTTATACCTTTCATGGTTTATGAGGTGTTTGTTGGAAAGAAAGATATCCTTGGGGCACTGCAAAATGTTGCAGTCTGATTAGATAGCGGAGTCCAACTGAATTATAAAGCAATTACCTCACTGTATTGTTGTTGCTTCCCCTTGAAAGTCTGAAGATCGTTACATAGGCCCTTTATTTAATATCTTACCCTCAAATAAAAAACCATATTAATTGACAAAGTAAAAGAAAATAGCTTATGAAATAAAGTACTTGACATTGCCATAGTCCTGGAAACTGTTTACAAGAGAGTGTATCACAGTGCATTGTATTTAGCAGTTATTTTTACCCTATTCATTTTTGTTGAACATCTCAATTGAATAATAAAGTAGGCAGAATACTGTAAATGCAACATACTTAAAAGACATATCACATTTTCTTAATTTATGTGTAATTCTCCCCTTTTGAGCTTTTTTTTATAATAATTATTTTCCACAGGTCTATATAGTGTGACTATATAAGTCATATAGCAGCAGTTTTCAAAATATTGGGTCCCTACCACTTAAACTACCTCTGTAATGTAAACTAAACAGCTGTGAGGTCTGGTTTCTGAATAAAAAAAAATGCTGAACTATAGCAAGGGATTATATTTCAGTGTTGAATTGAACATGGTCTTGGGGGTCACTGAAGTGTTAAGTTTCTATCATTTAAAGTTGGACTTTATCTTGAAGTTAAATACTAAATTGCGTACTACATGTTTTATATAGTTCTGTTGAACGTGTTAAGTGTATAATTTTATACAGAAGTATTTGTTTACAAGCGGATAACTGACCACCTTTTTTCCCCCAGTTACGCCTCAACATTAAGGCCCATTTTAGAAAATTAAGACATGCATCTGCTGAGGGTTAGCACAACAACATCCTTGTTGTACAATTAAGCCTTTTTCTTTGTAGGCCCTGGTTTAAATTTATCCAGAAAAGAACAGAACAGCACATTTTGACTACTGTACCTTTCTTTAAAAAAAAAAAAAAAGGTTGGCTTTGCTGCAATATCCCAATTGACAGAGAGTACTTTTCTATAAAGTAATTTCTTAGGCACAAATTACTTACTTTTTCATCCCTCTAACCCTGAATAGTACTCAGTTAGTTTGGGTAAAGGTTATATGAAAGGTAGATGCCATTATGGATGGGATCCAAGTGATTAAAACAAAGTGAAGGACAAGAGATGCTGTTTCTAGGGAGAGGCCACCCTACAGGCATGCCTCAGGCCTTAGGAGGAGAGTTGGAGATTAAAGAGTCTGTATTCCTTTTAATGGTTCCAAAAGCTGTAGACATTAAAAAAAAAGAATGAAAAGAGCTTCATTAGCTGTAAATCAATAGTTTGAGCAGTTATTGATTGATATAATCGCAATGCAAGTGAAAGGGGTTAACAGTAAGCCTTGTTAAAAAAAAAAAAAAGAGGGGGGGGGGGGGGGGGTATCTAAAGCATATTTATTATATTCAGTGTGTAACAGAGAGAGGATTTTAGTACACTTAAAATATAATTGTATAAAAAAAAACAACATTCCAAAGCCCTCTCTGTACACAGCGTGAATCATTAAGCTGCTGCTTCACTACAGCTGGTGATTTGTACAATAATTTTAGGCAGTTACTAGTCAGCCGGTTCAACTAAAAAGGATAAATTGTACCTAATCCAGTTTTTCTACCAAAGTACGCAACATTAAGCCGTACATTTTCATTTTTGAACATTCTGTCAGCTAAACAAACAAAAAAATGTGCTTGGCAACTGCAACCAGGCTTAACAGTGGTTTTATAGAAAAAAATATATAACTTTGAGATGAGGTTTTAGGTCTTCCATGGACAACAAAGATGTTTTTTTTGTTGTTGTTGTTGTTGTTTTGTCAGCTAGTCCAGCTCTACCAGACACTTCAGCTTATTTTCCCCCACAGAAGCAATGTTAAAGCCAGGTTTCCCAGCAGTGCTTCAATGTTACAGATCTGCAGACAAGCATCAAATGATTATCTTGTATGAAGGGCATATTGTCAACTATCAATTGACATTTTTCAATGCAGCCGTGGGCTGCACTCGTTCTTTCTAAGGTTTTTTACACTTCTATAAATGCCACTGAAAGTGAAAGGAAAATGAAAATGGAAGATACAGCGGAGATGGGCCAGAAAGACAAACAATTAATTTAGTTCTCTAATTTTTTGCAATTTAGTTTAAAGTTCAGCATTTTTTTCTCAATGTTATTAGTCGCATAGTTAAGGTAACCATAGTGCTTCGTGTTCAGCGGGACAGTTTGGGACAGTTCAGGCTTTTCAACTGAGACAGGTAAAACATACCAGAATGCACTGGGTTGTGAGATGAAAAGCCTGAACTGTCCCAAACTGTCCCACTGAACACGGAGCCATATGGTCACCTTACGCATAGTTTTTAATTACATGACTTCCTTTTTGTTTATAAATCACTCCCTACCTTAAACAGTTTTATATAAAGCCTTATTAGTAGCTATAATTAAACTAAAAATATGAATTGACTACCTCTTTTAGACCCTGGCTGGTTCTGTTTTAGTGCAAGATGATTAATGGTAATACATATTGGTTGAGATAACCATTTAGCAGCTAATTTAGCCAAATTTATTACAGCAGTTAGAGGTTCTTCATTTTCACAGATGTAGACAAGGACATGCCAACAAAGGCAGGGTTCTGTAAACCTACAGTGCCCTCTACTGGTTTAAAGGATTTAAGATGCATTCACAATAAAAAGGGGAGAGTTTCTGATAAATAAAATGAATACATTAAAAAAAAAAAAAAAAAAAAATCATAACCAAAGCCAGCGGAATAAGAAATGGCAACATCCCAAATTGGGAAACGGTAAAATTAGGATCAAGACTAGGATTATGATATTGCTTGTAAGTAATTAGCAAAAGACAGTAGTTGAAGATTGTACTCACAATACATTAACCATTAACCTCATTCATTGCTGATTTAAGTGGTTATAATTGGACAGTAGCATAGGGTGCTTTTGAAGAGATAGCATGCTGTATTATATATCTGTAAGTACATTTACTGCCATCTGATGTGTTCATGTTTGTTTTTAAACTTTTCTAGTACTGAATAAGGGACAGTGTGTTACCAAGTACTATCGATGGATACAAAAGAATGGAGGGTATATCTGGATCCAGTCTTGCGCCACTATTGCCATTAACGCCAAGAATGCCAATGAAAAGAATATCATCTGGGTCAATTATGTACTCAGGTAAGTCATTCCTGTCTTTTATATGAGAATTTGGTTCAACTTTGAGTTCATAATAAAAACTATTTTTATAGCTGTCCCATTAGTCTTCAGTGTGGTGAGACTTGACTATGACCACCATTTCAGGCTAATAGTGTGAGACCATAATTTACAAAACTGTCTGTTGTAAAAAGATAAAACGAAGAGCTGATGAAATATCAATTTGTAAAAAAAAAACAAGAATTTGACTCTTTTTTTTTTTTTTTCAAAAAATGTAGTCGTTGCCAATGATTTCTTTACCCCAGTTTTCTCCCCAATTTGGAATTGCCAGTTGTGTTATTATTAATCCCAGTTCACCACTGCAACCCCCCGGCGACTCGGGAAACAGAGGCTGAAACACGCATCCTCCGAAACGTGTTCCTGCCAAGATGTAATTTTTCGCACTGCGGATCCACAGTGAAGCCACCAGACCTATAGTGCCGTAGGATAACACAGATCTGAATGGCTCCACTGCAAACCCGCAGGCGCCCTATCAGCCACAGGGGTCGCTGGTGTGCGGTGAGCTGTGGATTGCCCTGCTGACCTAAGCCCTCCCTACCCGGGCGGCGCTCGGCCAATTGTTTGCCGCCCCCAGGGAACCCCTGATCACGGTCGGCAATGACATGGATTTTAACCTGCAATCTCCAGGCTATAGGATGCATCCTCCACTCCACACGGAGCTCCTTTTTTTGTCAGCCAAATCATTTTGTAGTTTCTTTGATTACATGATTTTAAATAAAAGATCTAAATTATAATCATGTAGTTTTTTTTTTTTTGGAATGATGGCTCAGTCCAAAAATTCTAGGTGATGCAAAACTTTTTGCCATAGCTGTAGAGCTGGCTTTGAAATTATTTTATTCATCTATTTACTTACTTATTTATGTATTCTTCTTTCTCCATTCTGCAGTAACCCAGAGTACAAGGACACTCCAATAGATATTGCACAGCTTCCCAGTCTCCCAGAGAAAGCCTCGGAATCCTCAGAGACCTCTGATTCCGATTCCGATTCCAAGGAGAATTCAGGTACACTGCATCCTTCTGCTTATGGCTTCCAGTCTTGTAAATAAAACAATACACTGTTGCTATAGATAAAGGGTCTGCCAGTTATCCTTAGTGCAAAAAGCCAACCATTAATTCTATGTCTTTGAGCATCACAGGAAAACAAATGGCCAAATACTATATTAATAAGTACAGATACAGTGTAAGATATTCTAGTCCTATATATTACAGTAACGTGATACAATGTACAAATGGAGAAATGTTTCTGACATTTTATGGCAAATAATATAAATCGTGGTTAAAAATGCATAGATTGCATAATGCATATCATTATGTCAGCTTTAATTATGTTAGTTATATTTCTTTTGTGCGTCAAAGACACTTTGGTTCGTTGCTTTTGCTATCAGTTTAGTGTCCTTTGCTCACGCAAAGATGTATTTTTTCTCCCCTGCAGAGGACAATGAGAACTCCAAGTCTGATGGGAAGGGGAACCAGTCTGAGAACAGTGAAGACCCTGAGTCTGAGAGCAAGAAGCAGCCAGGGAGCCAGTCGGACAACGAAATGAACTGCAATGAGGACGGGAATAGCTCCAGCAACCAGGAGAGTCGGGACAGCGAGGACAGCTTCGAGCACTCCGACTTTGAGAGCAACAAGGCTGCCGAGGTGGACAGCTATGACACGCTGGGCTCCATGCAGATCAAGGTGGAGCGGTACATGGAAGGAGACTCCGAGCTCCGGCTGCACAGTCGCGAATCAGTAACCTCAGACAGTGCCAAGGACTCGGATAGTGCGGGGGAGGCAGGCACGGCGTCTTCCAGTAAGCACCAGAAGAGGAAGAAGAGGAGGAAAAAACAGAAGGGAGGCAGCGTGACCAGGCGCAGGCTCTCCAGTACTTCGAGCCCCAATGGGCTGGACCCAGCATTGGGGGACCAGCCCCAGCTGCTCTCCTCACCAAACAGTGCCTCAGTGCTCAAAATCAAAACTGAAATCTCAGA
This sequence comes from Acipenser ruthenus, assembly GCF_902713425.1. Taxonomy (NCBI): domain Eukaryota; kingdom Metazoa; phylum Chordata; class Actinopteri; order Acipenseriformes; family Acipenseridae; genus Acipenser; species Acipenser ruthenus. Next base: position 24,552,985 of record NC_081206.1, read on the forward strand.
ACCTATCAACTTTGACAATGATAGCAGTATTTGGAACTATCCTCCCAACAGGGAGATCTCAAGGAACGAATCCCCCTATAGTATGACCAAGCCCCCCAGCTCTGATCACTTCCCCTCTCCACAAGCCAGCAGCAGTGCTTTACATGTCGCCATTCCTGACTCTGTCCTCACCCCACCAGGGACTGAGACAGCTGGCAGCCGCAAAACTCAGTTCAGCAGCAGCAGCAGCAGCACCTCATCCAGCGCCACCAGCCTGGCGCCTGTCTCCTCGGACCCTCTGTCCCCTCCTCTCTCGGCCTCCCCGCGAGAAAAGCAGCAGGGAACTCCAAGTACTTCCAGCTCGTTACTATACACTGGGGACCTAGAAGCCCTCCAGAGGTTACAGGCTGGCAACGTGGTTCTTCCACTGGTTCACAGGGTAACAGGGACCCTCGCCGCCACCAGCACTGCCGCACAAAGGGTCTATACCACTGGCACCATCCGTTACGCTCCAGCTGAAGTAACCTTAGCGATGCCGGGCAATTTGCTCCCAAACACTCATGCAGTTAACTTTGTGGACGTCAACAGCTCCAGTTTTGGGCTCGACCCCAAGACACCCATGGAGATGCTGTACCACCACGTCCACCGGCTGAACATGTCAGGGCCGTTTGGGGGAGCGGTGAGCGGAGCCAGTCTGACCCAAATGCCTACAGGGAATGTCTTTACTACGGCAGAGGGGCTATTCTCAACTCTTCCATTTCCTGTGTACAGCAATGGAATCCACACCACACAAACTCTGGAAAGAAAAGAAGATTAAAAATATATAACAAGACCATATTACTGTGTTTAACGTTCAAAGACTCTGAGGCATAAGACTGTGTTTAATTTTGGGAGAAAAAAAATTCTAGCACTTTGAATTTGAGCAAGTTTGCTCATGTTATTGAATTGAATGGTCCCTGTGTCTCTCTCTCTGTATCTATGTCTTTCACGGTCTTTCTCTCTGTCGAACTAAAACAAATTATTCTTTAATGTAGAGTTACTTTTTGCCTTCAGAGACTCAAGAGATGTCAGATGCCTGCTCTTTTGTCTTCTTCTAAGATGTGTGTTTTTCTTTTCTTTGCATCTTTATGACGATGCTTCAATTTATATGTCTGCCATAAGATACTAACACGTAATGGTAAAGATGTTTTCAATAAGTAAAACCTGTTGGTTTTTAATCTATATCTTAATGTGATCAAGGTTGAAGGAGACAAATAGAGAAAGTGTACACTGTTTGACTAAGTTAAACAGAAGGGGCTCTTATCCTTAATTCCTTTTCTGATTTGGGGGATAGTATTTTAGGAATTTTATGCAGAGTTTGATTCTCTTTTTATAATTCAGATGTTTCTGACTTGCACACACTAAAAGCAATTTGAGTTAATTCCTGGCCTGCGAGTAGAATGTTGGAAAAATTATTTAAAAACAAGCAAACAAAAAAAGATGGTCATGTTACTGCAACATTTACATTTCTTCCTACTAAACCATGGTGCTACCATTCAGTCTATTTGTTCAACATGCAGCTCGTAGGCAAGGGTATGTTTTATTAAAAAGGATGTTTTATACTGGTCTCTAGTTTATTGCTGCAGCCTCTCAAGATTAGAATATCGTACACAAAAATAATAACAAGAATTTATGTCTGCTGCAGGACTTGAAATCTTGCCTCCAAACTAATAAACACAGCCTCACGTTAACCTTGTATTGGGTCAGTAAGCCTTTTGGAAACGTTTTATGAAGACTCAATCAAATTGAGTGCAGGTTGGAATTAAGTGCAGGTTTTTATTTTTTTATTTTTTCATTCTTAAATATTGTTTTCTCAGTATAACTGAGGCTAATTTACAACATTAACCTTGAGTTTTTAAAAAAAATGCTTAAAAATGATTATTTAACATTTTTGATACTTTATCATTAAATATTAGACTAACTGTTTTTGCATACATTTTACTCTCAGAAAATACAGATTGGGTCGATCAGATTGTACTAGGTACTGCAATTAAAAAAACATGTTAAACAAAAAGTACACATTCTAATTCTCTCTGTTGCCAAAAAAAACATATAAAAAATGTAACAAATAAATATCACAGGTCAGTGTTAAAAACACCATTTGTGATTATTGTTTAAAAAAAATATAAAAAAGCGTAAAAAAAAAAAAATCTTCCACTCCATCTTTTGGCAGCCGTTCATAAAAGGCATCTAAATAACAAGCGTGAGATCTGTAATGTGTACAATGTGTAAGTGTCCTTGGCTGTCAGTCTCATTGCAATTTCAGTGTGTGTTACTATATGCAGTATATACTAAGCGGATGTAGATGTTTTGTCCTTTGTCTTCTCTGTGCTTTATCTCTAGTCTGGGGTGGTCAATTTCCACTCCTACAGTCCTAGTGAAACAGTGATTCTTGGGGGTTAGTGTTTTTTTGTGTGGTGGCCTTCCTCTGTCGTGTCACCTTTTGCTGCTTCCTTTGTCTGTATTTATGTTTCTGCTATTGCTTTGCTGTTGTGTAGTCTACAGACCTCTTTCTCTCAGAGATAAAAGACTCTAGCTCAAGGTTTTATGGAGCCATTTTTCCCCACAGAGGAATTTCTGGGTATGACTTCAGTTTCCAGCTTGCAACACATTTACACTTAAAATAATAAAAGGAATAGCGCTTTAGATGTATGTAACAGACTGATACCATAAAGCCTCAGTTGTAAAAACATTCCCAGAGTCCCTTGTGCTTATCTTGTACGCATTGGGTGTATTTCATTGGTTTCCACCAGCCCTGTTGACTTTGAGTACCACGCAACAACATAAGGTGAAGATGTTGCGGAGCAAATCAAATTTAAACATTTCTTAAAGAAATGAAAATGTTTCACACTATAAATCTATTTTTATAGATGTTTTGGAAATGCATGTTTAGTAAGTTGATCGTATAGTTTACTTGATGTTGTTCTCTGCAGTGATCTTGTCGACAACCGTCTTTTTTAAATCTGTCCCGCACGGGAGAGCCAGTGAAACGGCATATCTACCCATCACTGTGTCTTGTTTTACCTGAGCCAGGAAACAAGAGAACCATTTCTGGGAATGTGTCCGTTTTGTTTTTCTTGCAAAGGTATAAATTTACCAACAGAACTGGGAAGAGTTAATCAAAGAACAATGCAGTGTCTATAAATGTGACTCAAATGTAGGATAATCCGATGTCATCACATGGGTTTGCTATCTTAACTGATTTTACTGTTTTCTACATAATGAGATGAGGAGAAGAGGCAGGGCATCTCTAAATAAGGTACTGTGGACATCCCATGAAATACACTCGTATGTTACAACAGAACAGCAGAAAAAAAAGCTGTTTTAATGTTTGTGTTGTGTCAAAATTATTTCTGGTGATTTAAACTAACAAATAATCTCAGCTGCTGTCAAAATACATAGTGTTTAAATTACAATATGAAAAAAAACACTTAATTACCTGTGAAGACTGTGTCTGTGTTTTTAACTATTTCTTGTACAATTATACAGATTATTTTATGAGGAAATTGGTGCCAAGTAGCTGAATAATGGGGAAAGGGATTCTCTTAGTATCAATGTTAACAGTGTTACAAATTCTAAATACAAACAAATTAAAATATTAAAAAGAGAAAACTATGGTACATTTTATTTTGTGGTTTTAAAACGTATAACTAACTGAAGCTGACTTTGAGTGCCTGGCTTATTTTTTAAAACATCTTTTTTCATTGACCATGGATAATGCTGCAAATCAGAAATGTACATACTTCATTTACAACAGGGTTATTTTATACTTTTGTAGATTTCCATCAGTTCAAAGAAACATGTCATACATGGTTGTCTTTATGTAACTCAATTTTTATCATCCTGCAGGTGCCATATTCATAATAAACTTCTCTTGGATTTGTTACTATCTGGCATCATTTCTTTTACATTTAATCACCCTGAATGAACGCTACACAACCAACAAACCTCCAGTTTATTATTAATTTTCATTGAACTTTACTGTATCTTCTCATTGTAATATGACGTTGGGGGGTTGTTCAATTTTAGATTAGGTCTGACTATATACTCTAAGAATGGTGGATCTCAAGAGTAAGGAATGCAATGCAGGTCACATAAGAATAAAGTAATAACTCAATTTACAAGCAAATCCAAAGGAGGAATACAATTATTTTAAAAGTACCTCTTATTAGCATTAGTGACATCCCCTGTCTGTCCAAATTTAAAAATACAATAATAATTGAATTCCTCTTTCAGCTAAATAGTTTTTGTAAGTTTTATACAGTACAGTTACAATTGTTTATTTAAAAAATGCTATATACTTGTGATTGATTTTGACAAACAATGTTTGCTCTAGGTCTGGATACTGTCATCAGATTAAATCATTGAATTTAAATAAGAGCTTGTAATCAAAGCTTACACTTTTCTTTTTTGCGCAATTGTTTAATAAATTGGCTTTTTCTTGTTTTATTCAGTCATGTTGAAGCCCAGTATACCTGTTTACCAATTTCACAATATAACATGTTAATCCCTTGTACAAAGTTTAGTCTGATATGCCATCAATTAGATGCGTTTCTGTCACAAATACTACTGATAAATTGACTAAATATAACTGTAAATATAAATGTAAAAACAGATTGACACACTCCCTTTCTGTATTGATGTTGATGTTAAAGAGTAAGTAGCGGGGTTCCAAAAAATCTAGCATTACACGTCCCCAGGTGTTTCTACAACTGTTTAAATAATGCACCTGTCATTTTTCTTTTCATTGACACCTTTTTACACTTATAACTTTAAATTCTGTTTCAAAGCCCTTTTCAAAATGGACACTCTAGTGCACTTGGGTTTGAGATCTGTCCTCTAAATCACTACAGGAAGAGTAATTAAAAATCATGGATCGTTATTGCTGCGTTACCTGTTTGACCATGTGGGCAATAATCCATACACTAGTAGCGCCAATTTTGAAAAGAGCTTTGAAACAGACTAAAGTTTTAAGTGTAAAACGTTGACAGGATGTTTAACAATGAAAAGAAAAATTACAGGTAAGTTATTTAAACAGTTGTAGTAGCACGTGGGGACGTGTAACGCTATTTTTTTTCAGAACACCGTTACTTACTCTTTAACCAATCAAAGCTTTACTTTTATCGCCCTGGGAACACATGATGCTTGCAAGCCATGTTTTCGGATTGTGGTGTATTTGTGCTCATTCGAAGAAGCCACTTTATCGGCTTCTGGTGTTTATAGAGTTGACAGGACATAATGTGTGTGTGTCTTTCTAATCAATGTATTGGAGCAATGCTGTGGTGCTTTGTATTGCTATTTAGAGCAGCTGTCCTCTGTCCTGTACTGTTTGTAAAATGTTTATCTAATGATTTATTATTTACACAGTTGAATATTTAGTAAGTGTAAACTTCTTGTTAAAGTTTAGCACTATCTCTCTAACTTCCTGTCTTAATGTGTTTCAATCTCTACCTTACCATCTTAATTTGTTCACTAACTTCTCTAATTGTTTCTCTTGGTTCATTATTACCATGTATCATACTAACTGTCTTCTCTATTGAAGTTTGTCATGAAGTGTAACTTGAACTGTGTTCATTCTCCGCCTCTCTCTAAGGGAGTCTCCTCGTATTGACACACTCCTCTACCTGTGTTGCTCCTCTCCTTTGTCACTCCCTTCTAGAACACTGAAATGCAGAATGCTAGGAATGTTAGGGGCCTGTGTTCCAGGTTTAGTTAACACATGCTCTCCTGTCTTGCAGGTGGTAACCCTGGTGACTTTATCTATGGAAGGAAGCTGATATTTTTCACATCAGAAAGATATTTTGTAAAAAACTTACTTTGCAATTTGTATGCAATGCTGTTGTTTGCCTTTAACGTCTCAATGATTTTGAATAAAAATCCATTTCACTGTCTGCATGTTGTAAGTATTGTTCCTTTTGATGTATTTTTCCTGAAACTAAATGTCCTTCTGTTACACTGGCTCTTTTTCCCTCTCTGTGTATTCTTGTGTGCTACTGGTTCAGACTTTCATGCTGGAGTTCACGTTTCATTTATCATTGGCTTTGCTCCCTGTTTATTCTTGTATTCTATTGGTTCATTCTTAATTTGTTCCAACTGTCTTCACTCATTGTTTTAATGGTTTATTCCAACTTTGTTCTCCAAGGGCTTCATTCTAACTGTCTTAATTTGTTCTGTAAGGGCTTCATTCTTACTGTCTTAGTGTGTGTCTCTCTAACTTTATGTCTATTTCTTTCTTACTGTCTAAGTTACTTAAGTTTGTTCTAAGTTACTTTCTTTCTTTCTAGGTTTCTAACTTCCTAATGTTCTAACATGTCTAATTTGTTGTCTTGATTTTTTCTAACTTGTACTTGTATCTTCCACTGTATTCATTACCCTCCTCTCTATAAAGGTTTTGCTCAAAGGCAGAGGCTCCCTTCTAAAAGTCATTGCATTGGAAGGACACAGTGTTTTTTGGTTTTTTTTGCTTTGTTTTGGTTTGATTTTTTTGGGGGGTGGGGGGCCCTCAGGGATTCTTGGCCAAAAAAGGTGCCCTTCCCACAGGACTCTGCCCAACTCTGGTTGCCATGATGCCAAAAGAAATGCCATGACAACCAGAACAACACAAAGGCACAGCACAACTGGTGTCTCTGCTTAAGAGATAAAAAAAAAAGAAAGGCATTGATAAACACCAGAGTTGTGGTTCAGGCCTTGTGTGTTAAAAATATAATCCAGTCTCAATCTGTCCCTACATAATGTACAAGCAATGAATTCAAGTACTAGTTGGCATTTTACATAGATGTTAAGCAGTTAATTGGCTACCTCCGATGGTAGAGCATTGAACTCTGATTCCCAGGGTAACTGGTTCAAGTCCCACATAATGTAAGTGTTAAGCCCTCGTTTTAGAAAATATTGTTTAATAGACCTATAAGGTTTGACCGGGTTCAAATCCATATGATTCCTTCCTTTATTTTCAAAGAATTTGTTTAATTTCCTATATATTAAATGAAAAAAACAGGTTGTTCCATGAATGTGAGATGCCACAGTGATGCTGACCCCCCTCCCCCCCCTTTCTATCTTCTCCATCTTCTTCCACCCCTCTCAGCATGCTAGTGTGAGAGAGTACAGCATTATTATTATTATTATTATTAATTTATTTATTAGCAGACGCCCTTATCCAGGGCGACTTACATTTCAGTGAAAAGGGCACCAGGCAAGAAGTAGCTTACATTTTATATTGTGTGGTGAATGAATTATGCCAATTATGGCAAGCAAATAGTCTTTAAAAGTTATACTAAAATAATCTGAAAATGAGACTCTTTGAAAGTCAGCAATATAGCCAGACTTTCTGTTCATCCCTTTGTTCTGTTCACTGTGTACTGTCCTCTCCTTTCATGAACTAAATTCACCCCCAAAAATTTAAGCTGTCACAACATACTATCACTGCCCTCTACTCAGACGAATATATGGCTGCCTATTGATTCCTATTTCTTTTAAAGCTAAAATATCAATTTAAATAGTCAATAGTATAACTTGCTATTCAGATGAGAGTAAGCAATGAGTAACAACCCGTTTCTACAATTATTGTATGAAAATACAGTATAAATTAAATATATCACGATCACTTGGACAGAAAAGTTCAAATGATTTATAAGCCAGCTGCAACTGCCGCTCAATCGACTCCCTTGATTTTGAGAGGTTTATGGAGGTCATTGCAGAGGCTAAGGTTTAAAGATATTCTATAGATTTTAAATATTTTAAACAATTTTAAATGAAGCGTATGAATCATAGATCACAGAGCACAGGAAAAAAATAAATCCATAGGCACAGCCCATCTCCATTGACCCACCAACACATACCGTTTTCCACCTTTCCTCGTTATAACTTTGAAAGGGAGTTTGAACATCAAAAGGATGTCTTTAGGCAGGTACAAGACACACACACTGCATGCATAGCACAGATTGGCAGCTCCCTGTGACAGAATGTTTGTGAGGAAGTTATTTTTGAGTTGTATTTATTTATCTAACAAGTTTAAAAGAACAGTTTAAGTAATTCATACTTACTGTGACATATAACAGATTTGGTTACAATTTACATTATCCAGCCGTCACATGACCTTCAAGTGTTATTACATGCCCGATTACATTGCTATGAAGTTGCTACACAAAGGTGTAGTGCCTTTCTGATCTTTAGAATGTGTATATATGTTAAGGGTTAATTGGTAGTTTTATTATTTTTTTTTTTTTCTTGCAGAGAACAGAAAGTCAAAATCTAAAGGATTCATTCCCAAGGTCAATCTGTGCCTGGAGGCGTTCCTTTTACAAAGAGAGGAAGTGGCACCCTTTTGACTACAATTAGCCAGATCATCCTCAAAGTGGATTACCAGAGAAACTCTGAAGCTAAGATGTTTAACACACGTTGCAGCGCTGGAAAGTTTGAAAAACCTTCCAACAGGAAAATGTCGATTCCTTCTATGAGAAAAGGAAATATCTCCAACTCAATTTGACAGCATAATTAGTCCAGGGCCCTTTTCATGTACCTAAAACTTAGAGCACTGACCAGACAACTGTAGGTGGAAGAACTCTCATTTAGTTTGCATTACTTTTACATGAGTTTATCTGCTACTGTGAATATTTTACCACACTAAAATGTACTGTTATCCCTGATATACAGTACTGCATATATGTGTAATAAACTAAATGCTGCCTGCTTGCTGTCAGCACATAACTATAGTCTACAGATACTGTGATGTCAAATACAGTAACACATTTTTTGAGAACATAAGAGTTTATGTAAGTACTTTGTGTCTCATTTAATATATATCAAGAAGTGGCATTTCCCTGAATATTAAAATACTTTCTTGTTATGGTTTTAAACTCAAGTTTGAGAATTCCAGCTCAAATTTACATGTCAATCCCTTGTCATAATCCTATTGGTTGTGCTCAGAATTCTTTTGTTTTGATATTGAACCTATTGTAAACAATCATCTGTTATTCAGTTTGAATGATATTTCTTAGAACGTACCTAGGATTGCAGTCAAGGCTAATTCCCATAACAGGAAAGGACCTAGAGGAGGGACAAGGATGTGGTTTCAGCCAAGGAACTGCTGTGATTGGTTACATTTTCTCCTTGGCTTGTCATTTAAAGCCCCTTGGTTGACCAAAGATAGTCAACGGTGTCTTGGAACTGGTTTACCATTAAAAATAGGTGGTTCATTATATTCAAGAGGTTCTGTAAAATGCTCTAATAAAATCCATTTGTGGCATTTTACTATAATCTATAATCAGTTTATGAGTTATGCTGAAGTCATGGATGAATTGAGAAATATTTCCTTAAAAAGAACACCACGCAGGACACAAGACACATCTAAATAATAGCTAATAATGTATGTCATTTTCTCATTATTGAAAAACTACATAATAAATTGGTCATACCTTTTGAAACTAAAATACCCACTTTATTGCACCACCTTTTTTGTTTCCAAAAACAAACCTTTGCAATGTTCATAATTATGCTATCAGTTATCATAGACTTAATTAACAACCTTTTTTGGTGATTCATTAGCAACAAGGTGCTAAAATATAAGCATTTGCAGAGCCCTGTTAAATGGTGCACTACATTCAGAAGGGTTGTTCTATGACAGTAGCCTACAGTACTTATCCACTTCATCAGCTGTACAGCTACTGTCCACCTACTACAATTGCACAAGAGCAGAACAAAAATCCCAACGTGGGAAGCATGCCTCATAGTACTGGACTGAAGTATGCAAACATATTACTTCTCTGCCCCCTATATCACATACTGTACAGCAAAACATACAGCCTGTATATAATGGACACGTTATTACTGAAGTCGGTATGCAATCATTAAACACCTGCCTATTCCTAACATTCCTCAAAGCATTCTCATTGGCATGTTTGGCCTCTTAAATGGTTTGCTGCGCGTATTCAGCAGGTCAGTGTTAATATGACAGCTGCATTGCATATCAAATGCTTTCATGTTGAATGTTTTATTTATTTTTTATGAGAAAGAAAGCTATTCACATAATGTGAATTGCATTTAAAAAAAAGCAAATTATTTTTTACCTAAAACCTTTAGTTTTCTAAAAAAAACAACAACAACAACAAAAAACATACCATGTTGATATGATCAAATTGTTAGTGGAGAGATCCAAACCTCTTTCTTTCCTTCAGTTGATTCCTTGTGGTGCTATTTATCAGAGTTGAAAACGACTTTTGTTTATTGTAACTAAAGCAAAACAAAACCAAAAAAACTCTCTATGAAAACACCCTTCTTTATCTCCTTTGTTCTGAACATCAGAAAGTGGATAGTGTCTTAATTAGGTCCAGCTGTTACTTAATTAGCACAGGTGAGTGCTTAAAAATAGAGCCCCACAAAACCATCCCTGTAACAGACCTGCTGCTTAAAGAAAGACACAACCTCACCTGTCTTGTTTCTTTTTACAGTGCCCTTATAAAACACTGCTAGTAGATACTATGGCTGTTCAACACAGTACTTCTTGGATTTATTATTCCACAACTTGAATAGATTATATTTGTACAATCATTTTATTTTTCTGTAATTAAATAAAATATAATTTCTGGATATAATAAATAAGATGTTTTAGACTCTCTTGTCTTTGTTTTTTAGTCTTACGTTCAGTCATTAAAATAGGCGGTGAGCACATGGAAACCATTGCTTTACTGTCTATTGTATTGACCTACCATTACACACTCTCTTCCCCTTGCATGCAATAGACAGCTTTAAATAGCTGTATCAAGTACAACCACACAATGCATTAGCACCTGCTATCTAAAATCAACACATTTAATTTAAAAACAAACAAGTAAATACAGCACGACAACATAATTATTTCTCTGAATATTTATATTATATATATATATTTTTTTCTCAACATCAGAAAATGTGTATACTGTTGGGCTTAGCAACAGGAAAGTGCATCCTTCATTTACCATATATGTTTAGTTTATGGTCTAGTATAGTACAGCCATGCTGTTCATGTAGTGGGGCCAAGGTGGTTTGAAAACACTTAGCACTTTGTCAAGATCCTATGAGCAAGCAAGTCTCTTCTGAAACTCAATGAATGGAATGAAATGCCGTAATTAAAAGAATTCCAAAGTGATGAGAACGTTTTTGAAAGGTACCACAAGAGGCCTGCTAGGACCCGCACCTGATGTCTATGCTCCTCTAGTGGGGTTGTATAAGCTCCCAGTGGGTAGGAAAACTGCACTGTAAAGAAACAATGGGTCAGTTTGTGCACAATTACTTACTGAATGAACAATGACTCGTTTCATGTACAAGGGTATCTTTGAGTCCAAGATGCCGCTAAGTGCCAGGAAGCCAGTGGGCAGCGGTCTGTTGGTCCAGTCTGACCATGAATCAAAACACATGCCTGCTTCCATTGCCACATTTCTGGCAACGAATAAAGGGCATCAGGGTAGAACTGAGAGATTAAAATAAGTTGCTCACTATTAAATGAACATTTACGAATAGAAAACAGGGGTAGCATATTAACATCCCCTATTCAGTGCTTTACAAACATACTGTAGGCCTAGTAGGCTATATATCAATTATATAATACATGTCATCTTTGAAATATATATATATATATATATATATATATATATATATATATATATATATATATATATATATATATATATATATTTTAACTGTGCGTTTGTTGAGGCTGTAATTATAGACTAGAGGAAGCAGAAACAAGCTTGTTAGTGGGACAGAGGTGGACAAAGAGAGCCCGGACTTAAGATATAAGACAAGCCGATGGCCTGGACTTAGATGCGGGCTTGGAGGGGCCCAGACTCGAAGTTAGGATAGGAAGAGATCCCTGACCGATGACCGGGCTTGGTCGAAGGCTGAAGCCTCGAGGATCTGAAAACACATAAAAGGGCTCTGACTCAGCAGAGGGAAACAGAACAGAGCCTCACATGACGAGGTAAGATTAGCGCATGAGCTGCGACAGGATAGTGTGGCCGGGGGTCCCCTCTGACTCACAGCGGTGAGAACCCCCCAGAGCGAGGATGAGGTCGCTGAAGCAGACCTGAGGTTGGGGAAGTGAGACTCACTTGCCCTGCCCCCAGAGGAAACAGAAAAGTGAACCAAAACAAGCCCTATCCCTTCTATTGAGCTTTTTTCTAGCTTTAAGTTACAGAAAATATTCAAAATAAATCCCTGTCTTACCTATTGACTGAAATGTACTACAGAGCTCTATCTGTAATTTTGGATATCAATTGCTGAAATGTAACTTTCCTCTTGTTGGACAAAGAGAGCAAACATGACATCTGCTGAGCAAACAAGGGTACTTCCGTTTACAAACTGGAACATGTTGCTAACACATTTAAATTGTTAATAACCTATTCCACATTTAAATTGTTTCAAGGACTGAGAACAAGGGAATTTGAAAGCCTTGGATGCCAAGGTCTTCAAGCAAGTTCAAGGTTTTAAATATTTAGGATTTTTAGCTGATGAATCCTTGAACTAATATATTCAAATGCATTGGTGTCTGAATTTATTTTTAAGTTATGAGTGTTGTTTTGTAGCATTGTTATATAAAGACAAAAACAATTTACAGTTTGCCCTTGCAACAGAAAAAAAAATTTAAAAAATAATCATTAATAAAACATGGATGATATATACTGTATATTTCAATTCTGCTCTACTGCAGGACAGTTTCCCAATGGAGTCATTATTTGTTTAATAAAACACACACACATAGATAGTTTGGGGTGCATTTAAAGAAAGACGATTTTAAGCCATTGAACAACATATAGCATTTCATATGTACTCCTATTTCCTATAGCCTCAAGGCCCTTTCCCTTGGTGTGGACCACGGTTTCATTTGCATATTGTTGAATTTCCATAGCCCAGCACACACAGATCATTAACACAAGGACGCCTGTCAGAATCTACTCATGGGTACGGGCTTTCTTTCCCTTCCCAAAAGACACAGCTTTTCATCTCGTTCATTGCTGCTGAAATTTGGAAGTGACAGAAGTTGATACTGATGTGATTGTATGCAAATCCTAGAGCAGAGGCACAGGGGAGGGCATCAATAACAACATTAAAAAAAAAAAGGTTTCCACAAATTTAGCAAATAATAATAATAATAATAATAATAATGAAAATGAAAATAAAAAGAGGTTTTGTGGGCTGTCATTGGAGTCTTTACTTCTTAGTTTCACTGCAACAACAATGTGAAACCTTAGGTCTTTTTTCTGGTATTGTTTGAATGAATACTGTACTTTATGGTCTATCAAGATGTTCCTAATTAACACGTTGAGGTTTTTCTACGGTCATCTACTTGCATACAGTAGCCTGTTAAACTGCAAGGCTGGTTGAAGACCATTGTAATATTATTTGTGATGACTGATGCTGCTGCTGGATGAAGGCACTCTCTGAAACATGTGTCTAATTGTGTTTTTGTAGTTATGGATGAAGACTTATGTAGTCTTTTCTGGATTACTTCCCCTTTGATAGTCCTTATTTCGCTTTGCCACATTTTTACTGTTATCAATATATGCTATAGGTAATAATGCTAATAATAATTGTTGTAAGGGTTTCAGAGATAGATGTAGTCACACAGTAAATCAGAAAGAATGCTGGATTTGAACCTAATGTTTCCTGTCTCCTTTCTATGTGTTGGTCCAAATTATTTTAGTTTCAAAATGCATTCATGATGACTATGTTTTTGTATTTGAATTCCATTTGAAATTGAAACTAAAGGAATGTTTCAGCATTCAAAATCCCAAATAGTTTGAATACATATTATTTAAATGCATAACTGGTATACAGGGATTAGAGTAATAAATTAATCACAATGCAAAAAGAATGTATTTAAATCAAAACATGTTTTGTTTAATTAATTATTTTTGCACACAACAAAACATTCAGATTCTAATATATTGATAAATCTGTCAGGATGTAGTGAATAATTATTATTAACTTGTCATACTGCTGTATAAGGCTTAAAAGTTATGCACACATTCTTCCAATGGGTTGGTTAGTTCTACTGTATGGTATGTTCTTGCGAAGTAACTTGTAGTAACGTCTCTTTCACCACTTGGTGGTGCCACTCCTATGTTCGATCCTGGCTGGAGATGACTTCCACTAACATAACATAATAGTTTCCGGGGCAAATAGCACATTAAGTACACATAGGGGTCTATTCAATTGATCTAAACAGTGACAGTTCTAAACACTGCGACACGTATAATTTGATCCCAGTAGAGGGCGATCTTGGACAGAAATAAATCATATGGGGAAAAATGCACAGGAAACTCACTGGAAAGATCCAGAGCTTCTGGTATTTTTATTTATATGACCCTGTTCACATAGCTTTGGATTGTTTTAAAAAAAGTCTTTGTGTGTGTTTTTTTTTGTGTGTGTTTAATAAATATTCATAAAACTTTCCTCGGTAGTCTAGTATAGTTTTAACTGTATTTTGTTATAACATAGAACCAGTAATCAGATATATCAATAATTATTAGATACTACAAGAAACCTGATGTACTTAAATATAACTATTACTGTAATCCATTTTTGATCGTATCAATTGGATCTCTAGATTCTTCTGCTTCCATCTGTAATTACAGTTAGTGTGTGCAAGTACTGTAACTTTTATTAATGCTTAGCTACCAAGGTTACACTATCTGGTAACACTTTATTACTTTCAGTTAGTTTCTGCGTTTTTACAACATAGTTCATCACTGTGTTTACAAACCTCACAGAGGTTGAAAAGGAGATGAGCAGTATTCGCCTCTGATATTTACTTAACCTGGTTTGAATGGGTGCCGTTTGACAAGGCATTCCCCAGTCTGTGACTCTCACTAGCTGTCCTCATGTAATCTGTTCTTTTCTTCATCCATAACTTCAAACTCATAATATTATATTCAGGTGTTAAACTACAAGACACCAAGTTAGGCTGGCTAATGCTTCAGCTAAACACATTTTAGAAATACATTTCTATTTGATAGAGGTAATAAATCTTTTGAATCGAAAAATGAAGTTTAAAAACAGTTTTACTCAATGCTTGTTTGTCTGCAGTGTAGCAAGGGCATTCAGTATTATTATTATTTATGGATTTGGTAGACACCTTTATCCCAGTATGCTGAGCTGTTAAAATGCAAAATAATTCAAAGAAAAACCCAAAACACATCCTTTGTGCAAAAAACTACTTTTTTAAATTAAAAAAACATGTTCTTGAACACTGACAATATCACATTTTAAAGAAAGCGGGTTTACTTTCACCACAGTTTTTATATATTTTTATATATTCTAACCTGCCAGCATTGCTGTCCAGCATGCAAGCTGGCATCAAGCTTTAAGGACCATTATATTAATTACACTATGATTCAAGCTTTACAAAGAGACACCTGAAATGTATGCATGTATTTTATGCAATGTTTATAGTATTTTAAAAGTGGGCAAACTTTATACAATGTGGTTCTGAAATTATTTAAAGTACATGACGTTCTCAATAATTCATGCACTGTTTTGGTTTTGCATGGTATGTACAATACAAACAGAATTACTCAAACAAATGTTTGCAACGCAAACAAAACCAATCTAAGACAGTATTTAGAGTCACATGGTAGAGCAAAATTCACCCAAAAAAACAAAATGTGTTTATATTTCCTTTTAAAACAGAAGCCTGTTTGGACTTTATCAACAATGTACTGCAAATAAAGTTGTAGTCCGTACCATTAGTGCAGTTCAAACATGCAAAAGTAACAAGGACAAACGCTGGTTTGAAAGACACAACTTAAAAGCTGGATTGTTATCTTTGGCTCTCATGATTAAGTGCACGTCTTCTGAAGATTTATTTGTTGTGGTCCACTCATATCAAGAAGCAAAACTTCTCTCTTGTGAAGACGCTACCAGGAACAGAAATAAAATAAGAACAAGCACAGTCAATACATATATCAGAAAATAGCCTATTCATGTACACACAGATACCTTTTAAATCCTGCACAGAAAGAACAAACACTATTCTGAAAATCCGTAGCCAACAACAAAAATGGTTTAGGCGAGTTAGATAAAATGTTTTCACACAATAATATATCTTAAAAATGTTTAAACTGTGTGGTCTCATTCATTTGCAAAACAAATATGTACAGTAATGAATCACACTGAACTAGGATGCAAAAATTACAATTTCTATCTTTCTAGCTCCTGAACCTTCTAATTCAGTGTATGGGTAGAAAATAATCTAAACAGGCATGGAAACAAGACTTCCATTGCATAGCCGTTTCAACCATTCGTTTTTACTACGAGTTTAATAAGACTCACTTGAGCTTGTTACCAATACACTGTGGCTAATCAAGCATGTATTAAAACCTGGAATGGGTGAAACAGCTATGCAATAGGAGTCTTATTTCCATCCCTGCTAAATGACACCAAATTTATAAAGATACACATTGAAAACCCTTATACAGACGTGCTCAAATTTGTTGGTACCCTTACAGCTCATTGAAATAATGCTTCATTCCTCCTGAAAAGTGATGAAATTAAAAGCTATTTTATCATGTATACTTGCATGTCTTTGGTATGTCATAGAATAAAGCAAAGAAGCTGTGAAAAGAGATGAATTATTGCTTATTCTACAAAGATATTCTAAAATGGCCTGGACACATTTGTTGGTACCCCTTAGAAAAGATAATAAATAATTGGATTATAGTGATATTTCAAACTAATTAGTTTATTTAATTAGTATCACACATGTCTCCAATCTTGTAATCAGTCATTCAGCCTATTTAAATGGAGAAAAGTAGTCACTGTGCTGTTTGGTATCATTGTGTGCACCACACTGAACATGGACCAGAGAAAGCAAAGGAGAGAGTTGTCTGAGGAGATCAGAAAGAAAATAATAGACAAGCATGGTAAAGGTAAAGGCTACAAGACCATCTCCAAGCAGCTTGATGTTCCTGTGACAACAGTTGCAAATATTATTAAGAAGTTTAAGGTCCATGGAACTGTAGCCAACCTCCCTGGGTGCGGCCGCAAGAGGAAAATCGACCCCAGATTGAACAGAAGGATAGTGCGAATGGTAGAAAAAGAACCAAGGATAACTGCCAAAGAGATACCAGCTGAACTCCAAGGTGAAGGTAAGTCAGTTTCTGATCGCATCATCAGTCACTTTTTGAGCGAAACTGGGCTCCATGGAAGAAGACCAAGGAGGATTCCACTTTTGAAAGAAAAACATAAAAAAGCCAGACTGGAATTTGCTAAAATGCATATTGACAAGCCACAATCCTTCTGGGAGAATGTCCTTTGGACAGATGAGTCAAAACTGGACCTTTTTGGCAAGTCACATCAGCTCTATGGTCACAGATGAAAAAATGAAGCTTTCAAAGAAAAGAACACCATACCTACAGTGAAACATGGAGGAGGCTCGGTTATGATTTGGGGCTGCTTTGCTGCGCCTGGCACAGGGTGCCTTGAATCTGTGCAGGGCACAATGAACTCTCAAAACTATCAAGGCATTCTGGAGCGAAACGTACTGCCCAGTGTCAGAAAGCTCTGTCTCAGTCGCAGGTCATGGGTCCTCCAACAGGATAATGACCCAAAACACACAGCTAAAAGCACCCAAGAATGGATAAGAACAAAACATTGGACTATTCTGAAGTGGCCTTCTATGAGTCCTGATCTGAATCCTATCGAACATCTATGGAAAGAGCTGAAACTTGCAGTCTGGAGAAGAAAGTTTGCTCAGGAAGAGTGGGCCAAACTACCTATTAACAGGTGCAGAAGTCTCATTCAGAGCTACAGAAAACGTTTGATTGCAGTGATTGCCTCTAAAGGTTGTGCAACAAAATATTAGGTTAGCGGTCCCATTATTTTTGTCCATGCCATTTTCATTTGTTTTATTATTTACAATATTATGTTGAATAAAAAATCAAAAGCAACGTCTGATTTCTATTAAATATTGAATAAACAATGGTGGATGCCAATTACTTTTGTCAGTTTCAAGTTATTTCAGAGAAAATTATGCATTCTTCGTTTTTTGTGGAGGGGTACCAACAAATTTGAGCATGTCTTTATGTCACCTCACACCTACTCTAAAAATGTCACATTTTCATGTTTCACAGGGATTCTATAATGCTAAAACTCCTCTTGCTATATGTGTATTTGTTGAAACGTTTAGCAAGCTTACCTGTTAAGTCTCTGAATCTCTTTTTAGCTTGAGCTCTTTCCTCTACATCGAAATACCATACAGTAATGGCATACCTAGAAATATATATATACATATATTAAAAGCTGCAACTGACAAACAGTTCCCTACTACATAAGCAGCAGAGTCATTTATTTATTTTACATTTTTATCAAGCAGATCTGCACGTACAACTTTGTCGACTGCTATGAAAATTATTGTAACAACAATACTACTATTATTAGAACAACAATTATCAAAATTTGCTTTCAACTGGAAAAAAAAATCCCAAAAAATTTTACATAATAATATTGTAAACTGAAACAGAGAGAACTCTACTGAAAATGTTTTCTGCCACTTTAAAATGTGGGCTGTTTTTCCCTATACTCTGGTGTACAGTGAACACATAGGTAGTATATGTGTCTATAATTTACCGAGTTGCGTAAGCAGGCTGGACTTCATGTGGATTTCTTCTATCGGACCAGAAAAATAATAATCGGTCAAAAATTGGTTCAACATCTGCTACGTAGGACTTTCCTTCTGGGAATATTTTCAGAATACCACCGTTTTCCTGTAAAGCACACAAGAGCAAACAGTATGTCAGGACTGAACTACCTCCAGACTGAGACAATCACGTCAATAGTCATTGCCATGTGCAATACAAACACTTCTGGATTCAACCTTTTCAGCATCCATAGAGAAGCTCAATCTGAAAAAACTAAGGCAGACAAGACAACTTATTTCTACTTAATTCTGATCACTTTTACTCCTGTTTTGATCTTTTACTGAAGCGTTTCCTATTAGATTAGAACTATATTTTAATGTTGTTTGGTTGTAAAATGACTTAAACAAAGACTTTAATACAACAGTCTTTATCACCGGAAAAGGTTATTAAAATCACATGGGTTAGCAGCAGTAACAGTAAGCCACAGTAAACTGTGGCAGATTGCCAGAAAAGCGAGAACTTCCCAGCTGCTTGGTTTTAACCTTGCGCATCTCTGCATGACATTTTAATTGGGGATATGTTTAGATTGCTTATTTCTGTTGGAAGGAAGAAACTTCATAATGCTATCATTTAAAATATCATTTAAAAGGCTGTTACGGTAAATAGTAAACCAACATTCTTTATTATGTCCTAAACACAAACATGCACGTGTGATATTATTTCAATGCATATAAATGGTATAAGAATTCTGTAAGGGAAGGAGGTGTACAGAAGCAGAAGCCTTACAAATTAGCCAATTAAAACTTATTATCCAACACACTGAAAGACACACAACTTGAATTAATATTTGTAAATGTACAGCAAATATAATTGCCTTACCTTTGCATCCCAGTTCTTATTCAGATAATAAATACACGTAACACAGCGCCCATCAGCATTAGGGTTGTCTACATGTTTCACATAACCAGTTCCGTTACCCGGGTAACACGCTACCATTGCCTGCAATAACAAGAAGAAAAAAAAACAGAGGATTTAGATCTGTGAACACGCACACACATTTCATAAAGGGTTAAGCTAGTAATACAAAACCTGTGTAAGAGGTTTGACATTTATGTACAACACTTTTTAAACATTCGAATGTACTGTATCAAAGTTCCCTGTGACAATGATGTAGCATTTAAAATACATGTATTATTATTATTATTATTATTATTATTATTATTATTATTATTATTATTATTATTATTATTATTATTATTATTAAGCAAATGTCAAATTGACATCAAAACTACTATTGTAAGACTACTACTGCATGCACATTTTTCACCACGATAATCTGCAAATTCAGAACATCTGGGTTTATATAACTGCTAACTGCTAATATAAAATATATATTTTGTAATCATAAAAAGATCTCGTTTGGACCATGTGTTTTTGTGATCAGCAGTACATGTGGTACTGTAGAAGTAAATAAAGCCACCAAAATGTATACTTCTGGAATTAACTCATGTGGTTGACAGAAATGTCTGGGGATTTTATATGATAAAAATGTAAATTAATGTAGGTAGCAGGAAGTAGCTATCAGCACTCTACGCCTTGGGTTTCACCAAGCACTACGTGCTCCCAGTCATGATTTAAAAGCCACAGTATTTGCAGGTCTACTCAGCTGACACTGATAATCTACATTCTTTAGACATCACTCCTCAAATAGAGCAACTGTAAGCACTCAATCTAGCTTGATGGCAGTTTCAAAACCTATAACGCCACTTCTTGATAGCTTTACCCACTGCAATGTACATCTAAAACACAAGGGGTAGAGTGGATCACAGAACACAGATAATTCCTTATGAAAAGAAATGTAAAAAACATAAACCCCATTACCCATTGCAATCTCTAATGATAGCAAGAGTGATTCATTTTCATTTGCCATAAACAATAACAGTAAGTCATTCTGCATCTCCCACACACCATGTAATAAGTACTGTCAGATTGTAGACAGTGTAGGTTGTCCAGCTGTTACCCACATTACTCATGTGGAAAGTTTATACACAACAGTTTCTATTTAGTTTTTAGTGTGTTTGCCTGACATATATATAACTGTGCCTGTTTCGATTCCCTGGCATTTTGAAGCTGTACACATTTTCTGATCCTAGATATTCAAGCTCTGCAGCTCTCACACTTAACAAGAAACTGCAAAAGGTTCTTAAAGCTGACACTGAATTTGTTGATTAAATGTTGGAATATTGACTTTACTAAACGCATGACATTTGATGCCTCTGCTGCATGCTGCTTTAATGACAGCAGATATCAACAGAAGTTACATATTACACAAGCCCAGTTACTTACAGCTCATGGTAGTAAATGACTTATCCCTTAAAACTTGCCTAACTTAAGACATCAGAGAGACAGAATCTGACAGTAGAGACCATATAACTAAGAACACTATTAAGATCTGTCAAATCTTAAATTTTGGTAAAATAAAACTGTATTACAATGGCAAAAACAACTGTAAACAGATAACATAACAAAGTCACTGTTATTACTTTGCATCAATTGCCAGTCAGTTTGCTTAGTGTGTAATATAGTAAAGGAACCTTATGGGATTGAACCTCTTGAAGAGCTGAGGGGCTAATGCTGTATGTGCGTGCTAACCTAAATCTTTATGAGAACTGTCCCACAGGCCAAAGGTGTTAAATGTTGGCTATGCATGAAGCCCTGGTTCACCATACAGGAAAGCAGTGGAACAGAATTGTGTTGTTTTTTTTTGGACAGTCTTTTTATCCGTTACTTTTTTGGGATAGTCTTCTTATCTGTCGCTTAGAAAAAAAACATTCCAGTCCCTATTGGAACTAAGCCCAAATGGCTTTGAGACAGAAACTTAATTTAGCTTTCAGCCACAATACACAAGAAACATTTCACATTGCAACACCATCAGATAAAAAAAGAACGTTAACTGAAGATTTGCAATAATGACTTACTATGCATACCATTATGTTCCACTACTAGACCTAGAAAAGTAAACTGTATTAAAAAAGCACTTTACAGAAATACTACACAATACTTGTATACAGTGGTATTACCTGCACGTTCAAAACACTGCATTCATTTCGATAGTACAGCAGTACCTCAACTTTATTTATTTATTTATTTTTATTTTTATTAGAAGAACTGTTCCAGCTGATTTATTTTGGAAACAACAAGTACTTCCGATATCTGAAGCTATGAGCCCATGTCATTAATTGCTTCCACTCAGGATATACATATTTAGCTTGTAATTACTAGAACATGTAAACACCTAATGAAGGAGCAATTTAACAGACACACCAGTTGCAATTCAGCAGTACAGTTCCTTGGTTGAAGGATGCTGGCTTCTTGCCAGCATGATGATGGTTTAATGACAATGCTACGTGCAGAGCGTGAGACTATTGAAAGTCAAGCACTAACTTCACAGCACAGCACCTCCCAGATACACCGTTCAATGTCAAGGCAACATGGTTTTGCTTAAAAAAAAAATCTCAACCCAGACAAATGTTTAAAGATAAACCTTTACATCAACTTGATGCAACCAAATTTACAGTTTGCACCTTTATTATATATTTTTTCCCTGACTTTCACCCTAAGTTGTTTATCTTTCAAAAGTTAACTTACTGCACATACCTATATTAAAAATAGAATTGTATGGGCTATTTAATGAAAATGTTTAAACCCCAACAGGTTCTGTATAAACTTATTAAATAAGTAAATATCAGCTTTTCATCTTTTTTTATTTAGATTGAAAGATTCTAATATCAGATATAATGCATTAGAAAAATGAAAATTAAAGCGTGTGATAACTAGCCCAGTGTGATGTAACCCTCCCCATACTACTGAGTGATACTCCACAGTTCATGGAACCCGTGAGGGAATACTCTTTTCCTGTTGGCAGATAACCAGCTTCCTGTCTATCCTAACAGAAAAAAACAGAACCACCAAGTGTGAAATGTCACGTACTAGCTGTGATCATGGTTTGGTAGTTTTCACTATTGATGAGGAACTTTGAAACTAGAGAACAGGGATATGCACAAATACTGCTGATTTTATATCTATTTCTTTCCTCCCTAATATTGCTGATGGACAATTTGGTGTTTCCAGATATTTCAGTCATAATCATAATATGCTATTTGAAACAAAAAAAGTCTATCTTATCCAACTGTTGCATATTCTCTCTATCCTATATCGTTTATATCGTTTAGGGCAGCAGTGTGGGGTAGTGGTTAGGGCACTGGACTCTTGACCAGAGGGTTGTGGGTTCAATCCCCAGTGGGGGACACTGCTGTTGTACCCTTGAGCAAGGTACTTTACCTAGATTGCTCCAGCAAAAACCCAACTGTATAAATGGGTAATTGCATGTAAAAATAATGTGATATCTTGTAACAATTGTAAGTCGCCCTGGATAAGGGCGTCTGCTAAGAAATAAATAATAATAATAATTATATATTGCAATACAAAGAAGCAGAGGCCTGTGACTGTTGTCCTTTAGAGGCATTCTGCAGAAACTTTTCACTTATTTCCTGAAATTGGCTTTTTATACGTTGTAAATGTACTGCTTTACATTAAAAAAAAAAAAAGAAATACTGTGTTTTAAAAAAAAAAAACTGAAAGTGTGTATGGTTTCTGAAGTACCTTATAATGTTCCCGGGTGTTCTGAAAAAAGGACACCATTTCCAAGATGCTACTGTAAAAAAAATGATTTTTTAATGAATTTTTATAGGAAGAGTTAAATACAGCCAAAAAAATGCCTGGTCCTGGGGGGAGCATCCCAGTAAAAAATGCCTGGTCTTGAAAGGGTTAAATAAGCATTTTTTACTTATGCACAGCTGCAAAACATTCATTACAAAGTGAAAAATGTGCCTAATTTTCACATTAGCGAAACACCCATCAGATTGCAACTGACTGCATATGTACCAAAATCTGACAAAGTACCACATGCTGACATTACAGAGGTCATATTTTGGTATTCGTACCACTTTCTGACGATGTACCATTTTCTAACACTACACCTGTAGATATTCTGCAACTTATCTAGATTGCACCCATTCCACCTGTGGGAAAACAGTAGAAAAGTGTTTCATTTTATGATGGGTTAAAACAGACAGAGACAGCGAGTTTCGGACTGTCGGAAGACACTTTTGATATTCATGGCCAAAGTGTCAGCTAACCATACAGAGCAGTCTTGAAAACAAATTCACCGGCTTGTGGCACTAGTAGGCTTTACTTATTAATGTTTATTTATTCTAATTCAAAATCAATAAAAGTATGTTGCTTAAGCAATAAAATCGTTACTTAGGTATGTCTCTCTAAGAGACTGTGTTGTTGAGCCTATTCTAAAACAAACAGCATTATTGTACTCTGCTCAGAGAAATCGCTGACGTTGCACAGAACGATCAAAATGAATGATAACTTACCTTGGACCGTTCTTTGATATTGTTTTTTTCCAATCCCCTAGCGCACAGAACCACAAGTCTGTCTATCATTGACAGAAGGAAGCTAATAGATTCGCATCCCTTTTCAGTCCCACTGACCCAGGCGATCTTATCTCCTCTGATATGAGTTTTAGAAACACCAGTCCGACGGCCGGCCAACTGTCCATCGTGTAGTAAACCGGAGCAATGCATTTCTTTGACCTGATCCAGCACGCATTGGCCAACCACGTCTCCAAGAAAACTGTCCAAGTAAAAAAAACCTTCTTCCACCAAACAGGGCACAATGTAGTCCATTGCTAACTTCTCCAAATCCAACTTCATGATGTGCTGAAGTATCGGCATTTTTCCCCCCTAAATATTTATACTGTAGCAGCTTCAATTTATATTACTAAGTGGTGAAGTTAATTTTATTTCCAGTTTCCCCCACTCAACAACAGAATAGAATGTTGCGGTGTTGGTATGGTTCCTTTTTGTGTCCAAGTGTACATCACTATTTGAAAATAACTACATACTGTATATGTATCGATTTCACAGTTTCAGAAGGCACAGTGTTTAAAGAATTACTAGATTTTGTTTTAACCGTCTGCTTTATAGGTTTCCCTGAGATTATCTGTTTTGCTTACCAGAGCCAGATGGTTTCTGTTATGTGAAACGTGCAGGATGTGAGGTAGCCAATACGTGGGTGGGGACTATATTTTACCATTGTAACAGAAAGGCAAATCGATGCAAATGTTCTACACACACACACACACACACATATATATATATATCTTCTACTGTATATATATATATATATATATATATATATATATATATATATATATATATATATATATATATAATTTCTTGTTGGTTATTTCACATTTTTTGCTATGCTTCACACAATTAATTCTTAGAAAAAGAAACATCAAATGTCAATATGTAGCTTAGAAAACAAAAGCACAGACGTAATTTTAATAGCAACAAATCAACCCAGAATTTTTGTTTAGCAAATGCATTGTGTCGGCATCCACCTGCAAGATGATTCACTCATGTGCATGACGTGAGGAGGGGGCATATTTAGTGTCAATATAAAATACATATTATGGTAAACAAATTGCTTCCAATCAGCTATTTTATGTTTATTCATTAGTAAAAGGCTAATGAGCCATGCTAATAATGCCTCGTCTTTATTTTCCTAGTGTGTTGAAAAAAAATCCATCCCTGCGTATAGCTGCAAAAGCGTATAATAAACTTTTCAGAGGCGTGCTTCCGCCATTGACGATGCCCTTCACAGCATGTAATGTCTAACCTGCCACATGTAGCACAAACAGTATAAACAACAGTGCACATGTAAGAAGTCTCCAGCAAACATCCCCAATTAACATTATTTTAGCAGTGTTATAAAATGCATGAATGTACATTTATGAATATACATTAAAATCAAGTTACTTCCCTGACACAGTGTTACAAGCGTAAAGTGTAGCAGTAAAATGCAATATAGTCAACATTTCAAATGTTTGACATGATGCATACGATCGTACTCGTAGATGGGTTTTTAGCCGTTTAATTCAGTTTCTAGGACAAAACTGGATACAAAGAAAGGTAAGTATTGTGATCAAAGCGATCTTTTATCGATCTATTATCGGTTTTTTTTCACTGAACTAGTAGTTTACCGAATGTTTTTTTTAGTGTTTATAAAAGCGCATATGCTACAAAATAACTTGTTTCTATTTAAAACCCCAGATGTCTTTGTTTTGTTCAAACTGTATTAAGTATGTATTTACAAAATACAAAGTATCGGTATAGTACATTTAAAGTGTATCACATTTGTGTTCCATCCATTGTTAAAAAATACTAAAAAGTATTAAGACAATACCAGAAGACACAACTGGTAACTACAGTGTATGCGTTAAAAAAAAAAATACAACTTCCAGCAAAATCATGTTCAACAGATTTCATGCAGACAAATACAGTACTAACCTTGTGTCTTCCTCTAATAGTGTAAGTGCCAAGCCTTCCGTCAGCATGCGTGATGAGTCTGTCCATTCTCGACAAGAGCAAGCCTATGTTTTCGCAGCCAGGTTCGTTACCCTCCACCCACATTATTTTATCCCCTCGAATGGACTTATTTGTGCCTGACTTTTGACTTGCAAGCTCTCCATCCCGAAACTTTCCACATCCATGAAGGGTTATGACTTCTTGCAAAATTTTGTCTCCAAATTTGTTACCAAGAAAATTGTCCACGATGCACAAACCATACGAGTTCATACAGGGTACTATGTACTGTATCACCAGTTTGTGAGAACTGACTCTTTTGTGATCTTTACAAACAGGTTTATTGTAATGGGTTTTACTCAACGCGCAAGGTGCTGGTTTTGAATCGCTTGCTATTGTGCGTTCAGTCTTTATAGACTGTCCTTCAGAACACCAGCTCAAAACCCCTTCTCGATCCTCTTTACCCATCTTTCTGACCACCTCGCTCGTTTCATGGTTTGTGAAAAATGTTTTCATGTTTTCAACTGACTCGTGTTTGGCGTTTTCTGTACAGTCTGGTTTCCAAGCTGTTGCCATTTGCAATATTCAGTTGATAACACCCTCAAGTGTTTGGAGCAGCTCGTGTAGTACGTGGAAAATAACATGTTTCAAGGCTAAAAAAAAAACCTCAGGCATTCCCCGTGCACGCGTGCGCGCTCTGTTCGGGCACGTATCCAAAGGCGAATAGAACGTCGATTCAAAAGAAGGCAGGCAAATTTAGATTTTTCGTGGTTATTTGAAACGTTTTGTAATTCTGGCACATAAAATGAACAGGAACCAGTATACCCAACATACAACTATGGTTGTTTATGTGTCTTTAATTAAACACAAAACAAACGGGGCTTTTGCAACTGCAGTACTGAAACAGTCTTTTTGTGTGGGTGCAAGGAACTGCTAAGGTTTATTAGATAGAAGCAATCTCTATTTAAACAAGTTGGGTGGGCTTACCCTCATGGCTTTGTTTGAACTTGAACCTATCCATTCAGTAATTTCAATTCTGGATCAGCAGTAGTTCAGAGAATCAGATCACTACTATGAAAAAGTTGGTTACTTTGACAATACAGTCACAGTGGAATATCTCAAATATCAGACATCCTTATCATCAGTGGCCACAAGTTTCTAATATGAATAAAACGGGTTTACTTCACATGAATGTATTAATGAATTCAAGGTTTTGGTTAGAAATATGTTAGTTTATATGCAATTATATTGTTGTTATTAAACTTAAAATAATTTGAACATTATAAAACTTCATCAAGCTAGCTGTCTCTAGTTCCTAGTTTTACAACATTACAATTTGCACTTTCTTGCCAGTCCAAACAGGCAGATGGCCTGACCCAGAACCCTAATTTTGGACAGCCATTTGGAAAAGCACCTGTTCTGTTACCGTATAGGCTTGGTGTGTACAGTATGAGTCAACCCACATGAGGTTCACATGAGGTTACTAACCAACACATCCTTTTCCTGCACATTCTAATACCGGTTTTAGCATCAGTGTTATGTGGAACAATATTATTAAAATAGATCTTAACTCATTTAGTTTTATTAAAACTTTGTTTTCATGTTGAGACATCTGAATAATGCTCAACATGACAGAACAAAAACTAAAGAGGACCTGACACATGTCCTTAGGTTAGAATGTCACACCATACTGTAAACACCACATTTTTTATTTTTCTAAGCCTTGCTTGCATTCCTCTCTTGGCCTTTACTTTAGGAAAAGTCTGTCTCATGTGCCAGAAAAGCAAATTAAATATTCAATAGACACAGTAAATAATATTTTATGAACACAGAAAAAATAACTAGGGTCATTAAAGTTATGAACAACAAGGAATAAAGATAAATTAAATGTGAAAGTACAGTATTTCAGTTGTACATTTGAAGATAATTTAATTCAAGCAACAGGATTGCTTTCACCCAAAAAGTGACAGGTCTTTACCATGTCATCTCTTATAAATATGTATGGTATAAACAGGTTATCATTTTTTTTTCTAAACCCCACTTTATCATGTGTTTTACCAATCACTTTTCTGTGCTTTGCAATGCTGCCCTATAGTACACTTAATTTGCTGGGGAATAGCAATTTTAAAAGGCTTCATTACATTTCACAGTTCTCAAAAGTGTTTGAAAACAGTTCCTAATGCGAACTGTTTTAAATCAAAAGACCTTTTAAAAATAAGTGTGAATTTCATGAATACAGCTGTATTGACTTACATGATCAAACAGCCCTCCAGACCCCAATGTGTAGAAGAACAGAGGAGGTAAATGCTCTGTAGGTTACAAAGGCATATTCTTATTGTACTAATGAACCAACACTCAGTCAGGAAAGGGTGACCTGGGTGTCTGTACTTACAACTGGCCTTGTGGCCCTAATCGCTCTTTCCTTGTTTCTCTAATTGTCAAAGAACCAGTTTAAACTATAAAAAGTCAGTTAAAACAATAAAGTTAAAAATAACACTTGGTTTTGGTAAATGTTGTTATTGTTTTGTTTAAGAAAATATTAGCCCTCTTGAGGTGTCGTGGGCTAGTCGACGAAACACTGAGGATGGAAGGTGCCCACTTGAAAACCCCAGAGATGTACCCTACTTAGCTCAATCCAGACGGTTGTCATGCTGATGCGCTGGGGAGGCCGCACTATGGTTGATCCCCGGAGCCAGCATCGCAGCCGTTGTGTGTGCTGATGCGCCAGGGAGGCAAAATAAGCTGATCCCTGGAGCCAGCATTACACTTCAGCCATTAACACCAGACAGAAGGATATCTACATCATCATATGGAAGGAAACGTAAATGGATGGAGACACATATGGATCACATTAGTTTACTGTAAAGCTACGTCTTAGTTGGTGCTTATCTTGGCGAGAGCCGAGTTCAAATCAGCATGAAGTTTTAACATCTACTCTCATGTAATGGAAATCATTGTTCTTAGTTTTTTTTTTTGTTTGTTTGTTTTTTTTATACAGGAATTTAACCCATTGAGACCTAGATATCATTTACAAGGGGTCTTGTCAAAACATTTACATAATCCCCTGAACAATTTCCAGAGATCATTTTTAAAACATTTAAAAGAGAGATTATCAGATTAACTCCTTATATCATGGTTAAAAGACTTAAAAGTTTTTGGAAGCCGACAGGCAAAGGACATTATACCCAAACATGTGCCAACCATTGGAACGACCAGGTTGGCAGAATCACAGAAACGCAGATTATAGTTGGTATCATACCTATTAACCAGAGCAGTTAAATAACGAGGCACTAATCCATTAAGAAGCTTAAACACAAAACAGTACCAATGATAAAGCCTTCGGTCTGTAAGTGAAAGCCTGTCTAATTTTACATACATGTCACAGTGATGAGTCAAGGTGCGACATTCTAATACGAATCTGCAGCATGAGTTGTAAAATACATCTAGTTTATGTAAAGTCTGAGTAGAAGTAAACTGGTAAATGTAATCACCATAATCAATGACAGGGAGAATAGTAGTAGTCACCAATTTGTATCAAGTATTTATAATAAGGAACTTTCTTTATTATCTCACCTTTCAGTGTAACAAAAGTCCAAGATGGATTTTTCTACTGCTTTCTATTAGAACAGAATAACATAGTTTGTGTCTTAGATACATTAAGTAACAAGTTTGATTATATTCCTAAAAATATAACACTTCTTATTTGCTTAATATGTTTTTGAGCATACTTTTAAAAAAACAACACAGAAAGCCAACTCATTAATCTCTCACGTGCTTACCATTGAACGCTGTCTCGGGAACTTGCTCCATCAGATCAACTCAGAGTGATAGAGTTCTTACTGGGGCTTTTCAAGTGCCGGTGATCGGTGGAATCTTGCCACTATTGTCCCCAAGACTTGAACAGGGCTTTTCAGGTTTGAATGATCAGCTTTATTTAATTAATATTGACGGTCACAGTGAAAAAGACACACATGAAAAAAAGAAGTAGTAAAATATTTAAAGTATTCCTATAATTTACAGTAATTTGTCATATGTCTTTACAGTTATATACACTATATTATTTTGGGTAGTACTGCAAACGAATGATTTTTATGATTGTTAGGCATGAGCTGAGTAAAGTAAAATTCGCCATGAAAACAGCGCAGTGGATAAATCCATCCTACTTAGTGTTCTAGCTGACACCCAATACCCCCTGCTGTTCTCTTTAATTCCTAATCAGGAAGGCTGCTTAAAACAACACAATTCTGCTTTAAAAATCAAAAAGAAAGAAACTGAATTCCTGATGTATCGGTGGGAGACTGGACAACAGCAAGGTCAGAAATATGCTTCCTCATGTACATTTCTGAATCACTAAATATGTAGACATTCAGAATTCAATTATAATTTCTAGTCAAGCCTAGTCGTTAAACATAGCTTGAATCAGATTTTTACTATAATTAACAGCACTATATGTAATTGAAAATGTTATATTGCTTTGATTCCAGGCAGCTTGCTTTCACCACTTCTACAGTACATTAATGCATTCTGGGCGTGGAGGAGGCCGGGGGGGGGGGCTTGGATTCACAGTACTTGGAGCTGTGAGGTATGCAGGCATACGTGAGCTACTGCACACTGTAGTGCAACAAGAACCTATTTATTAACAGTTTGTGTGATAAATAATTCAGTGAATAAATTGCATTGGCTGCCAGTAAATGGTCACACAAATTGGACATGCATATTTTCTCCGTGAGTGTAATGGGCTTGTCAGCCAAATAATTAGTACACACACACACACAGAGCAATGCAAATTATTCCGAGGAATGCTTTTGTTTTTTGTACATGCATGTTGGCTTTTATTTAGGAAGAAAAAAATTTGATCAGTCTTTTTTTAGATTCAGAAAGTACTGTTAACACAGAATCTTGACAATGCATTTTGATTCATTTTGTTTTAAAAGGGGTATTACATTTTCTAAACATTAATATTAATATAACAGATACAAATAAATACATGGGTGTAAGTAATCCCATTGCTTAAACATAAGGAACAATTATTTATTTTCAAAACTCAGTTGCACATTGAGCCTCCTCTAAAAATGGTTTGACTCTGAGATGAAGTACAGTTAACATAAACACGAAGCTTTAACTTGTAGTAAGCACTTGCAACCTTTTCAATAATGAAGTACTGTTTCTGATAAAAGGTCGAGTGGATCATAACATTGCAAGGATATATGTGTATAGTTTAAACATTCTTAGATTATTCAAGGAACAGGCTGGGCACTAACCAAAAACAATTGCAGTTCCCAAATGAGCATCTTAACTGCTGCACAAAAGGAATAATATATTTGTACTGTGGTTACAGAACACTCATTAGTGTTTACAGCAAATACATTGCTGTACTTTTGATGTATTCTGAGGAATGACGAATTCAACCAAACTCTTATGAAAAATGATTCTCTGCCGTGTTTAATAGACAACGATGCTACACATTCAATCAGGGCATCAGTAAAACTCTATTTGTAGATGAGGTCAACCAGAAGAGGTTTGCTAGAAGCACATTATAACAAATTGGGTTTTGATGACGGTTACTAGACTCATGTTGTTTAGTGTTTTTCAATGCGTAATTGAATGTCATGCAAGTTTAATGACCAGTAACAGCACTCAAAATAATAAAATTAGGCATAGCTTTCGTTTAAAAATCATTTAACATGAATAGATTTGGTACTATTTAGAGGGACAAATGTACACATTGAAATCAAGTTATCTAATGACTATACTAGCTATTTGTTTTTTATAGTGGGGAAGTTCCTAAGCAACCCACTATACTTTACCGTAAAAAGGCAATCTTCATTTATACCCAGTGTAAACAGTTCCTTTGTGTTTATGGCTTTTCTGGGAAATAATCCAAACTAAAATGTAATTGTTACTGCTTACCTGGAAAGTAAACAACAAAGACACATTATGATACCTTGTCAAGGATCAACTATCCTGACTTGTGACTAGTTCCAAAATGCCACAATAAACCTGAAATCTTGGTTCCATGTTTAGAGAAAGAACTGTTTATTTAATAACAGATTAGGAAGAACCATCCCTTTGGTCAATGTGTGTTAATGTCAGCAGTTAAGGGAAATGGGTAAAACACCATCTGATTATTTCACTCCTGTCTGCAGCGATGCCCTCAGGGGCATAGCTTAGAAAACCATTCAGTTCCTGCGAAGTGCACTTTACAATGTGGGACATAATGAACCGAGTGACACGTAACCATATAACTGATACACATATCTGACAATCTCTGGCTTCTATTTGTACCCCTTGACTTGGACTGGTACCCAGTATGTGGGACTAAATAAGAAATAATGGAAAAAGAAATACCAATGGATAATGTTTTGATTAAACAGGTATAGGGTGACTTGCCAACAATTGAAATGGAAAATGCCTGCTATAAAGTATGGCACAGTATACATATACATGGACATACAAGTTATTGAACTACCTACCACTGTATTCAATAATAGTTATTAAGTGTCTGCCTGTCAATAACTATTAGGTTAATACCTGTTCATCAAAATAAAAAAGAATGTTAGTGGTCTCTCCTGCAAACAGCAAAACAAATATTGTGAAATCCTTTTCGAACATGCCGAGTATGTTGTGTACAAACATGTTTGACACAACAAAGCCACCCTTTTCCATATTCCCATATTGTTTTCTGGCCTCTGAACTGTGCACCGCATCACCGTGAGAAGATGACACCTGTGCCTCTTTTTTTAAAGAGCTGAAGACGCCGACTGTCTGTTTAGCCTGCATTTTCTCAAAAGCTCCTCATCAAATCATAAATATTTTTATAGATAGAAATGCACGACTCACATGCAGTCTCACACGTCTGATGTTGATAACCTTGGTACCAATACACATTTAGTATTTTAATTATCTCAGTGCTGGTATTTAGATGCACTATTTAGATACTTGGAATACACCTCATTGACTTTGTTACGTCTATACTGGCATTGTTGGTAAAAATAATGCAAAACCCAAATACTGTGATATTCAAGAGGAATTCTTCAACAGCACATATGCAACACATTCCCTCAATAGTACTGCCTAGTACCTTTGTGAAACTTAAGTACACACTCTTATTAACAACATTATCAATAACAAAGATAGAAGTGGGGGAAATCACAAGCTGATCTTGATGGTACATTTTTAAAACCACAATTTCTTCAAAAAATAATTCATTCAAGCCTTGACCAATTCCATAATCCTGATAAAGCGTCTCTGTAGCTGTATTGGAAGCGATGAGTGATCAGAAAGAATTCAAGTAGCTTCCCGTCTATCAGGACAATAGACATGTGTTATCACTTAAGAGAGTTTCTATCTAGCTCCCGCTTTGCTCCATTATTTCCTGTCTTCTCACCCTTAATGACAAACTTCACCAACGGTGTCTGACCCTTGAAGCCTCCAATTGCATGTGCTGAAATGCGAGTGAAAACTCTAACAACCCTGTAAACCAAAGCAACCCCACCCCACCCACCACCAACACTATTGTGCAGACTCAACAAACTCTCCCAGCTGGTTGGGGACTAGCACGACTGTCTCCCCTTCAGTGAGACACACAGGAGCTACCCCCCAGGACCGCTATAGTATTTTACACACCATCACACATACAACACACTGCATCTGTTTCAAAAAGCCATCTAATCTCATTGTATAGCCTTGGTTTTTAATCAGCTCCCTGATGAAACTTTATATATATATATATATATATATATATATATATATATATATATATATATATATATATATATATATATATATACATACTGCATTGTGGTTCGTGGGCTGTGGAAGACACTTTCCCATCGGTAGTCAATATTATTTGAATCAAGGGATAATGGTATAGAAATTGGCTACAGATAGGTAATCACAATGACAAATCATAAATAAAAGCACTCTATAAAGGGATTTTTGTTGGCACATGATAAGGATAAGGAATAGGATTCCAGTCAGTTTCCTTTTAAGACCAGTACAAAGGCCTTATCAATTAAATAACAAGGAAACTGGGAGATTGAAAAATGTAAGCGCAAGCAGTATGCTAAAGACATTTTAACAGCTTTTTTTTTTGTTTTTTTTTTACTGTCCCATATCTTTTTATGGTATTTGCAATCGTTCTTAGTGGCTGTTTCTGAAATATTTTTATTGGTGTTTTTCATTTAAACTAAAAAGTTAATTGAACTATTTGATAGCCCAGCTTCTTATCAAAGATGACAGAACGTCTATACCTCTTTCACTTCCTCGCTCTCTGATTTGTGGTGCAGTGTGGCAGGGCAGATGCCCAGTACATGTAAATAGTGTGTTTTTGTTTGTTTTCTGTAAGTTTGGCAGGGATGGGGTTAAATCCATCTCTGCCAACCATCATGTAGGGAATGTGGCCATTCCCCAGTTTGGTAATTGAGTGCTAATTGGGGAGTGGCCACATGTATATAGGAATCAAGGTCCTTTGTCTGTGCTGTGATTTTTGAAATGCTGTAGTGAAGGTGAATGCTCAGCCTACCTGTGTGCATGCTTTTGTCAGATTTTTTTATTTTGGCCCCTGTGTCTTGTTTGTCTGTTCCTGTGTTTATTTTATGTTTTGTTTAATAAAAGTACACATCAGAGCTTTAAACTCCAATTCCCTGTCTCTGGGTCTCTTTCCTGCTAATAACATCTGGGGCCACAGCATCCATTTAGTTCCTCTTTAGCAGCCTCATCAGTTTTTATTGCATGTTGATTCGAGTAATACTTTAATTAGTGCTATCATAACACTGTGTGTACAGTATCATTTAATGTCCAGTCCTCTTTGCAGTTGTTAGAATAACTTACAGAATCTGATTGGGGGATTTTAGAGCTACATCAATGGACGGCACTGGTAGCCATGGAGATATTATCTGCATAACAATGTGGCCAAAATTAGAACATCCAGCAATTCTAATTTAAAAAACAAACTGTCTAAAAAGAATACTTCAGATGTACTGGGCATACTGTACTCGATAATTCAGGTTGGATGGCAAGCATCAACAGCTCACAGATCCAAGTCAACAGTGTTCAAAATCTAGAAGTTCCTATAATTCTCTAGCAGATGCCAAGTTCACGGTTTGGATTGCTTCATCTGTCAGCCATGTTTGAAGGATAGTGCTTGGGCTGTGAGGTCACGCCACATGATATAATCAGTCACCACAGAAGAGCTTTTCTCCTGCACTTCCTGGTTTCTATGGTGCTAACAGAGACAGGGGATCTGACCACTATATACATACTGTATATTTATCACCCCCTGCTGGGGGAGGTGGTTGAACGTACACTTCACATTTTTCTATATTCTATATCTTTCTATATCTTCCTCTACGCAGCCCTCAATCATGTCCAGTGAATACATAGAAATGAGTGTTCATTATTGAAAGGACAGTCATTCATTCTTCCACAGTAAGAAGCAATCTTGTGGTGACACATATTAATTATATAACTATAAAAACGACATGTGAATTAAGTATAAAAGTACCCTACTTTAATATATCTGGTAAACAACTACAAAATCCAAAGCTCACACAATTTATCTTTTTTTTTTATTTACTCTGAGTCATTTACTCAGAAATCTCTGGCTCTGATAAGCCCTCAGAGTGAATTTCTCTTTCAGTGTGTACGTGAGGCATTACCCATTCTGAGATTACACATGCAAGCAGTTTCTATTTTAATTCTGAAAGGCTAGCAATTTGTTAAATTTGGCATGAAAAGTAGTTTAATGAGAACTTCATCCACAGTTCAAGTACTACCCCAGCAGTACAAGTTCATAAGAAAAAAGCACCAGTTACATTATCACTGCTTTGTCTAAGACTGGACTTTAAAAGAAAGGGGCAGTTTTAGTGAATTAAAAGACATTGAAATGGTTAATTTAAGATTCCAGATTTTTTTTATAATTTTTTTTAATTAATTTTATAGTCATGTCTTATTTCCCACATTATATATTAACATCCCCTTCAGATTAAATCTATTGCTCTAAATAACTTATATTGGAAAAGTGTTTTAGCAGCAACAGTTATCAGATTTGAATTACTGTGGTTTTAAGTAGATCGTACTGGTTGTGTAGTGACAACAGCAACTGAGAGCTCAGCAGCAGTCTTACAGATCCAGTGCAGTCATACACTGTTTGGTGTTAATGTCCATTTCATTGCATGCGGGTGGTTTTGGGGCCATGGGTGATGAAACTTTGGACCACCCCAGCTGTTGGTAGCCATATAATCAATTAATCAAAAGTGATCATCATCCACTGCCTTCCAAGTTAGAACACAGCCCTGACAAACAACATCCTGCTTCCAGTTACGTGCCTTTGTCAGAGATTTCACATCGTCACCTTGGTCTACTGAGCTGGAACAGAGGAACCAAATGTATATGCAAGTCACGACCACAACAAGCCTTTCATGCCACGGGGGATTTGGAGAGATGAAAGTCATTCTGACTGTTAAATAAGCAACCACTTATAAGCTAGATGTGACATTTGATTTGACTTTGTCAGCTTACTGTCTTGTTACTGGTTTGCTTGAAACAGGGCCTTAATAGCGATGTTGTTTTTCAGCTAGTTTTTAAATCCCAATTGCACAGAGATTCTGTCCCATGTGTGGGGTTGCTGGTTTGCGCCCAGTTTTCTCCCAGTTACAAGTGCTTATCCAATTGTCATGAAACTTGGTATTGATATTTTTTAGTTATAGACTATCAGACAATGGGGAGATCATAGTGATAACTCTCATTTTGAATTTACAGTTGTGATAGGTGATGTATGTTGCACACATTATTATTATTATTATTATTATTATTATTATTATTATTATTATTATTATTATTATTATTAGTTGCTTGGCCTTTCCTGTACAGTAGGCAGGAAATGAATGAAAATGTAAACTTTTATTTTGCTGTAATTCCACGAAACTCCAACAGAATTTTCTGCAAACCCTTAGTATTCTGAATGAAATATCAGAAAATAATTATAAAATAAATCATAGCATACAATGAGACCGGGCCCAGCAGGAAGTACACAGGTAGGTACATTCTATTCTGTGGACCTTCATTATGATACAGGATCTATGCATGAAGTAAGCAAATATTAAATCGTTAAATGTGGCTGTGATTATGTAATATTACGCTGATGGGCATCAATGTTGTGTATTCTTTTTTTGTTTGGTGCTGTCTGCCATACCTGCGTCAGCAGAGTGAAGCAGTGACGCTCTCTTTATCTGCCATCTGCACATCTACCTCTTCTTCTGAAAGAACTCTGCACGCTTCACCTATTCTGGATATCAGTACTGTGCCAGCGTTTTGACGTGCGTTTATGTTAGTCACGTTGATCCCATCTGTGCTGTTATTGGGTGTTGACATTTCCTTGCACTCCACAGTCAAAAGCATGAGTTGGCATGCTATATCTCCTTTGAAGGCCACAAATGAAAGACTTGAGGCTGGTTATACAGCAATCCAGCTTGGATTTTATGATACCATGTTTTATTGTTTTAATATAGGGGTTAAGAAGATTAGGTAACTAAATGTTTCAGGCTAATGTCTTTATTGATGTGAAATACAGAGGGCATGGCAGTTACTGTACATACCAGTAATGTCAATGAAAATGTTTTTATCTTTCACCCTTTAAAAAATACCTTGTATTGTAGAACCACTTCATCCATTTACTAGTTGATTAAGACCACAACTTTGAATAATTCATCTAATTCCTTTAATATTCATTTTGGACAATGGTTTATGTATTTTTGTAAGTGGGACAATAGAAGTTAATATTGCTTACCTTTAAATCTTCAAACCTTTTAAAGGTTTATACATTGACTTGTATTTTCAAGAGCTTTTCTTTGGGGTTAACACTTGGCCTTGGATATCCTTATTGATATCAACTACCATTAGCCATGGCTATTGTTGACTTTATACCTTTTGTCCTCAAATAAACTGTGCACCATCATGTTAACAGCCAGGGAATGTCAAACATCTTAAATCCTAACCAACTGTACCTCCCTGTAGATAAGAAGCAGAAATAGTGACAGATCTATGTTTTAGCATTTCCACTTAAAATATGTGTTGCTTCCTTTCTTTATCACATTTTAAGCTCATGGCAACAAACGCAGTTCCTTTCCGGTGCAAACAGAATATGAAATCTTAGAGTGCTTGCAATATTTAGTTGTTCACTAAATTGTAAGGATAAAGCAGAACAGTAAGCATCAAACACTGCAATACAATCTAACAGGAGGGGTTCTTTATCCAAACTACAAACTATTTGTTCTAAAACAGCAAGTCTCAAGGTAAGCTTTTTCTTTAAAAGCATCAATTTCTAGAATGGCAATAATTGATCTTTGATTACCTCTCCTTTAAACTAAGAGGCAACCAAGCCCTCCAGAGACTTTTGCTATTCAGGAGATCAGCCTTACAATTTGACAATATTTATATACCTGTAATTTAATTCTGGGATAGCGTTTTGTGAATATGGACCCATCAGATATGTTCTACTATATATAATATTATATATAATAGGTTGTAGATTTGACTGAGAAGAGCAATGTTTTTGAATTCGTTGAACACTTTTTTTTCTCTCAGCAGTAACTTAGCAATAATATTTCACAAAGTAATTTTCTTAGCTGCATAAAAGCTGTCTCTTATTATAATTATCTCAAACACATTTTTCATTAAACTGCAGTTTAATAAAGTAGTATCACTCGGCCAGACACCTGAATGAAATTTACAGAGGTAACAGTTCTCTTCTTTTTTTAGCCTTGATTTTTGTTTTAATACAACTGATGAGCTATTATACCAAAAGCATGTCATTGCATGTTCATCATGCAAGATACTACAGATGCAATTGCACCTTCTTGTGTTGTCTTTGTGTTTTGCAGTCATAAGATGGAGACCTAAAACTGGTCAAGTCTGCAAGGTATTCATCAATGCAATAATGTTCATTTTCTCATTGTGCAATAAATTGTGTTTCAGATTATGACCAGATCTCAGGCTAAACTCCTCTAATCTGTATGCAACAGCATAACAATGGTCTGTGCTTTTAAAAATGAAAAATGTCTGGTCAACTGCAATGGGAGTCTTTTTTTTATCACATTAAACACCAGAAACAAAACCACACCATACAATTTTCATTGCAGCAATTTAATCAAGGAATTAGATGATAGATGATTTTAATTGTAACCTGAAATGCTACATGTGTAATGGAAAGTCTTTGTTTTAATACTGTACTGAGTGAGTAGATTCTTTTGATTAAGCCAGTTGTATTTATTGGATGTTGCCACCTGGTGGCTATCAGATCATATTATTTCCAATATCAATGTATGTATCAACTCTGTTTTGGTACCTTCTGGGGATGTTCCAAAATCACTTCATTGTCCATTGGGAGGGGGGGGGGAGGGGGGGATTCAATGCTCTGAAGATGATGTTTTTTGCCATCAAAATTTGCATATGTGTGGTAGCCTTCA
Organism: Acipenser ruthenus; assembly: GCF_902713425.1. Taxonomy (NCBI): domain Eukaryota; kingdom Metazoa; phylum Chordata; class Actinopteri; order Acipenseriformes; family Acipenseridae; genus Acipenser; species Acipenser ruthenus. The sequence goes on from NC_081206.1 coordinate 24,592,516, forward strand.
ACCACAGTGACTATTTTTAAGTCTAAATGTATAGGATATGGATGTCGTCTTTAAGACTATTATGGGACATCATTTGAAATTGTTATTTTAGATCATATTCAACACCTGATGTTACTACAGTACTATTGTATACCATTTCCAAGAAAACATTACACATTCTGCTCTGCTTCCTGCACCTTATACAGTATGGTTCTAAATCAGCATCTTTTGTTTTATAAGAGAAATACAGTTGTTGCAATATCCCTCATTCAGAAGTACAGTACACAATACTAATGTATTTATAAAATATAAGAGGAAATATATTCTGTTAAAACAAAAACGATGCCCTAATAATTTGCCTAATTAAGCGTGTCGAACCAGTTTTTCAACTCCACTATTCACTAATGGATATACTGCCATAAAAATGGAACCCACCTTTCATTACTTTACACCTCATCAAATAAGGTGGGGAATAAACATGCTTATTTGGCTGACAGACTATAATGGCAAGCAGGTTTGGGCAGCTATTCGCTTTTATACCAGCAAATGTAACACTTCTGATAACTTTGTCATTGTGCATTATACCAAAGCATTAGTCTTGCTGGTCAGCATAATAGGTTTACCACTGGGTATCCAAGTTAACATGATGCGTCTTGCTTACCGTCTGTTAAAATGTAACTGTGACACACAGACTAGACCCCTCAACTATATCCCTGTTGCTGGGGGTGTTACTTTGTGTTCTCTAGTACACATTATCTCAGTTAACTTGTGGGTAAGGATAACACAGGTAAAGCTCTGTCTAGGGTAATAGATGCCAGTCTCTTTGGCATTATATTATTGTACACCTGAATAAAAGATCCTTATTTTTCAACATTGGCAAATCTGAAATAAAAGCCAGACAATTTTTATAAAAACCTTTGCAGGATTTATTTTTCATTGGTGTACTAAGCAAACAAGTTAACTACCGTCCCAGATTTACCACACCGTGTATACTAAAAAAGAAAACAGTTTACTAAGCACACTGACCAAGTGTCAACATGAAACTTTGCTTCAGTTCTGATCAAAGGACCAGAGAGAAAGAAGAGAAAAAAAAATAAAGACCAAAACTTCAGTCTGTTAGTTTCTCCTGCTCAATAGTATAGACTAGGTGAATACAGGAATCTTCTATGAAATGTAAAATGCACAACAATTTTGTTTGTATGTTTGTTTGTTTTTAAAGTATTATATTTTTAGTGATGCACATCAAATATAACACTTGATACAAAGTTTTTGTACATTTACAAGTAGTCATCAGCAGTTCTTTTATGGTATCAATGTTGTTGTTTTTGTTTTTAAATAAAAGTAGATCCGCTAAACCGATCACCAACTGTTAAAAAAGCACTTTCTTAAAGCAATTAAAACAGAAGTTTGTTTTAAAAGGCAGGTTCAATTGCTACTAATGTCACTGACGTTTCATAGTCGCAATGCTGTCACAGCCACTAAAGTGCACTGACATCAGAGTTTTAAAAAATAAATACTGGTATTCAGCAAGTACAAGTGAAAAGGATTAGACTCCATATACATTTACTATACAATTACAACTTGTATGAATTAAATGGGACATGTTTTCAATAAATACATGTTCTTCTTTCTTATTGGTCAACAGTTGTCAGCACAGAGTGGAATGTCACAGAATGAAAGTCCGAAACAAAAAGAGCTCTCTCCACAGGACATCCATCCATCTCTTCTTCATGTTCCCCGCTGAAGTCATCTTTATCACTGCACAACTTCAAAGTAGTGTAGTATTGCCATGATGTGTTGAGGCATGAACACATACCCTGTATACACAGCCATTCCAGCAACCGAAACAAGAAGGGAATCTGAGCAACTCTGTTAAGAAAATCCAATTGTTTTGTTTTTCATTCTGGATACATTGCAAGCTGCAAGCTTGAAGCTACCCTACCCCCCCCCCCCATGCAATAAAGATATTTATTATTTTTAATAAGCCTATAGAAATATGACAATGGATTATATTGACTTTAATAAAACTACAAAGTCAACAGGAAATCTGATTAGAAGACCGCATTCATAACGAGCCTCAAAAGAAAAACGCACAAACCAGAAATATTTATCCACAAAACATTGTTTATGGTAGCAAACATGCGAAAGGAGTATCAAGAGGTAGGCCTACACCATTTTGAAAATGTAATACCAGCAAACAAAACCAGAGAAGATGTTATTTAAGAAGTGAGAAAACTCATTTGTTACAGTTTCCCCATGTATAATAGTTTCCAAGAATGCATTCTGTAAGGGTTGGTTTTGTAAGACAAGGTCACAATCCCATCCACACCCAAAACAAGTAAGGAAATATATCCAAGACTACATGTACAAACAAGCAACAGTATAGCTGAATCAGTATTTAAGGTTCCACAAACCAGTGTTAGCAACTCCTTCATTAATCATTACTGCATCCATGGCCTCCAACCTTGACAATACTTCCACAGCTTGGTAAATACAGCATTACTGAACCAGTCACAACTAAATATAGTCTACCCTACATTTGGGATTCATGCACATAAACTGACCTGCAAATCACCATTAACCACTACACTGTTAAGCAAAGTTTAAATAAGTAAATGTACTTCTGATTCACTCCCGATTTAGCTATGCAAGTTTACTTATCTTTAAATAAATGATCATCTTTAGTATTCATAATGAAACTTCTGAGCACAGTACCTTACCAGTAATGTATGTATTTAACCAGAAAACTTAATGCACACTAGTATGTTTGTAGAGTAATTGCTTAAAACACCAGTACAATAGCAGAGTTGCTGGGAAGGACTTAATGATGCTTGTAATTATAGTAACACGTTTATTAAAATATCAGAACCAGGTATTTGCTGCAAGAACAGCATTATTTGTCGAAGGTTCTACTGCAATATTGTAGCGAAACTGGGTTAACGCAGGCAGGCGCATCACACAGGGCGAGGCAATCCACACACAGGCGAACGGCGGGCGCTTCAATAATTAACATTACAAAACAACTGCTACGTTCAGTGTGAGGATTGGTTTGAAAAAAACACTACAGCATTTCAGTAAAACGCGTCACCTCATCAATACGGTAGTACTCGTGAACCATTTTGTTGAATTTTAAAATGCTTATCCACAGTACTTAACTAAACTGCTTCACAGCCCAGCGTCCACATGACGAAACTGCATAAGCAAGGAACTGCAGGCGATACCATGCCAAACAACTGTTGCTACCTTAACACCAGACTACAAAGAACTTCCATCCCACAGGCAGCACAATCTTCGGAGCATAGTTCAAGTTGAAAGAAAAGTAAGTTCATGCTACTTTGATAACATAAGCTGTACAACCATTCAAAATAGCAGTTAAAATATTCAACACCCATTATAATCCCCTTCCACTCTTAATTTAACTGAGTTTAATGGCACATAACAACTTCACAACATTTCGGCCCGACTACTCCTCTATAGCACTGCAGGTAGTAACCCCCATCACCACAACCCCACTCTGTGCGTTAGGATACTGAAGACTGTCCTCTCCCAGGGTTCCAACATGTACAGAGCTGTGATTAGAAGATACTGGTAGTACAGCCACGACATGTGTTTCCAAGCCGATCCCAGCGCCATGATCATTCGATTTGTGCTACCGGTCCTTTAATAAATTCTTCTTTCTATTTCCTGAAACGTCGGATCCCTCCCCCATTTATAAATGACGTTTTCCCTTGCGCACACACCCAACCTCTTCCTGTGTAAGTCCTTTTGGAGAGGGGTATCGCTGCAGAGAGAGACTCGCAGCCTATCTAGAGCTCTGCCCCCTCTCCCACCCCACCCCAGTTGGTACTGGGCGAGCAGCTTCCGATCACATGACAAGTATCTAAAGAAGTTTGTGTTCGTTAAATAGTTTGATTTGTTTTTCGCATATTACTTTCGAAAAAATAAAACATGTTTAAATAAAGATCAAATATTTGCACCACTTGTCAGTATATTTAATTACTTACAAAATAAATAAACTGTCATGATAGTAAACGTGTTAACGTAGGGCTTTGTTCATTATTCCACAATTAAACTGTTGATTCACGGGTATATTCTTTTTTAAATTATCAGTAAATCCAATTAAAACATGTATCTTAAATATTAACATTCTGTATAAATGTCCATTTTTGAACACAGAAAAAGATTAATCATAATTATTGCAACAAGGAATTTCAAGAATAGTATTCCATTAACACAGTAGAATAAATAGCAGGTTAGAAAATACATATTTATTATTTTATTAGATGCAAAGAAAACGTATTATTTCAGTCAATATGATTGTTTTTTTTTAATAACCTCCGCTCTAGGTGGCAGTAGCAGGTTTTAACATAACTACAGTTGTTAAATCCACACAAACAGTTGTCAAGAACTGCCTTTATCACCGACCTACGCAGGTCTCCGTGGCGAGGACGCACCAATTCTGCTTCATTTACAACGGGATTTGTTTAATATGGGCACCAATATTCTTTTTGAGATTTACGTTTTTCATTAAATAGTATTATCATAGGTAACTGGCTGCTTATGAACTGAATATATTGTTTCAATCAAGCACTGCTGTGTTTAGTAATTATAGTTATTGTAATTTTAAATTGCCTGTAGAATCTTTCTTAAAAAAAAATAAATAAAAAGAGACTTTTTTAATAGTAAATCATCTCTCTCTCTCTCGATAGATAGATAGATAGATAGAGGTAGAAACTGAGATAAAAAAAAATGCTCATTTATTTTGCACTTAGGTCAGATTGCCCTCCTTTGCTTATATCACAATTCCCCTTTCATAGCAAACCCAGCACATAATGTTATTTAGGAGGGAGCATCTGAAGTTATGGAAAAGACATTTGAAAAATCAGACCAATGTAAAAAGGTGTGGCGTATCTAATTTCGTAAAAGTGAACAATAGCTGATTACAATTTCCAAGATTTTAGGCCAAATTAAAATAAAACACAAGACAACTGTCCCTCAATCATCTTAAAAAACAAAAAACAAAACATGTTAATACAGCAAGTGTTTTTGTGTGAAGATCACTAAAACATTTTAATAAAAGAAACATCCTTTTTTTTTTCTTTAACAGTGGCTTGCAAGGATATTAAAGAAATGATAAACCTCTTCTTTATCAAATACTGCCACTTCTGTTGAGCACTCCAAGCATTTCACTGGATGATATTTCTCCTCTTGGTCTGTCTGGGTCTCTTCTGCAGCCTCTTGACTATTTGGCTTCATCTTTTTGCTGCGATTCTTCCTCCTTTTATCCATCGGTCCTTTATATCTTAAAACTTCTTCTCTATTTACTGTGCAGTTCATCACAAACATGGCTCTGTACTGCGTTCTGTACTTCTCATGTCTGAAAAAAATAAATAAAAGTTTTGGAAAACCCCACAATAAATTAAAACCTTTAATTAAGAAGAACAGTGTATTATACAGATTTAGGGTATTTCTGATGTTTTATTAACCTTTGACAGTCAAGGCACAATGTTGTCATACAAGCCGGGCAATTTAGAACGGCATCACTGTGCAGTAGTGGCTTGGACTTCCCTCTCTGACCAGACAGTTCTCTCTCCTTTCTTTGTCCCCTAAACCTGTTTGAAGGTTGGGGTGAAAGAAAAAAACACAATCAGTTAAATTGCAAATCCCTTCTTTTTCAGCAAGTTCAACTGGTGTTCACAAAACAGAATTGTACTAAAGGCTTCTGCACAACCCCCCCCCCCCCCCCCCCCAAAAAAAAAAAGTATATTCATTTATCTATAGATCTATGATGTTTTTTGGAAGCTTTATTTTGATAATTGGCAAAAAATTGTAACTCACGTACCCCCTCCTTTGGGAATCCACCCAGGCCTGGTCTCGGTCATCCTCGTCAGGATCATAAAGCAATTCATCATTTGTCGGTATTTTGCGCTGCTTCTTTTTCTTCCTGGTTTCTGGGTTTTCTGAAATATTCAAAACACAGTAAAGAACTGGAAGGAAGTCTTATTCTCCTTATGGAGTGGGTAAGCTGGTAATGTGAAAAAAATAATCTCTGTGGTGTACAGCAATACCAGAAGTGGAGGAGTTCATTATGTTAAAAAACAGTCAAGTTACATCCATACGTACTGAGTGTTCCCTCGTCTTCAGAATCAGTGTCAAAGTATACGTCATCATAGTACTCTGTTTGGGATCCTCCTTGAATATGGCTGGTTCCACCTTGGATCTGGCCACTACTGGAGGATGCCCCTGCTTTATAAAAGTCCAGAAATGTTGGTCAATATTACTATTGAGTTTAACATAAACAACACATGTGTATACAACAGATTCTGGAGTTTTATTGCATAAAATGTTATACAAATCTAGGATCTAAGCACAAAATAAATTGGATGAAAATAGGGAACTTGGTACTCATCATTAAAAGTCTCGCCAGTGCGTTGAGACGATTAAAAAAGGCAAATAGAATGTTAGGCTATACTGCAAAAATACAAGTCTAGGTTATATGAAGAATATATAATACCCTAGTTAGACCCCCACCTAGAAAATACTGTGTCCTGTTTTGGTCACCTCACTACAAAAAAAATGCATTATTACACTTAAAGGTACAGAAAAGGGCAACTTGAAATGTAAGAGGAGACTTGATTGAAATCTACTGAATCCTAAATTATATAAAATAAACTACTTAAAATTAGCACAGTGGGGGCATAAAGGGAAGCCGAGTAAAATTAAGTTTAGAACAGTAGATAGAAAACACTTTTTTTCCTTTAACAGTTAAAAATGCATGGCATAGCTTAACAGGGGACCTAGGATCTTAAACAATTGGAACAATTAGAAAAATACCAATTAAAGAAGATTCCCCTAGTAGGGGCGAATGGTGTGCCAACAAGGAACAAGCCTTGAATGGCAGAGCACTCTTGTTCCCAAACATTTCCTATGGTATGTATCTGACAGGATGTTGGTGTGAATAAAAATTGATATAAGGGAAGGGCTGATTACCTGTTACGGGGGTTGCCCAACTGCCTTCAATGGATTTCATGGTGGTATTTAGTTCTGTTTCCATCTCCTTTTCAAACTCATCTTCACTAGACGATTCACTTTCCCCTGTCAAATACTCCCGCAGTAACTTGCGTTTCTGGTCCGACGTGCCATGAAGAAGCACGTCCAGCTCATCTTCTGAGCTAAAGAATGAGAAAGAAAGATATTATGAATAAAATGAACAATTCTACAATACATACTGGACATTATTATTTGTTTTACATTTTTATTTATTTATTTATTTATTTATTTATTTATTTATTCATTCATTCATTTTTAAAGTTGGCTCATTTTGTAAAATCTTAAACTCAAAATATTGTGTACATTATAAAAAGTTTAGAAAGCTTTACCTCTGGTTAAACTAAAATGTTTATAGTATGTAGTAAATATAATTTTTTTTCCCTGGATTACTAGGACATTTTTCTACACAGCAACCAGATAAACCATCCAAGCACTTGTATTACACACTAATGAAATTGCAGTTACTTTTACTCATGCTACGAGGGATGGTACACAAATCAAGTATATAAACAGAGATTATGTTTGTGTTTTCTGATAAATAAAACAACCGGCCCTTAAAAACATGGCTATGTTCCTGTAGCTTATTGTGACACGTTTAATATCGTAGATTCAAGCGTTGTCAAAATATACACCCAACGTCTGTTAAATTACTAAATATCGGTTCCAGTAAAGAGTAATCTTTTTAAAGTATTTAACCCATAAAAGCACCGCTGCAATATCGTGGCTTTTCTACTCCAGAGTAAGTTGAAGAATGTCGCATTGCGTTCGCCGTACCTGCTCGCTGCTCTCTCTTCATCACTTGGCTCCTCAATAGGATATGAGTCGTATTCTTCTACTCGGTTCATTTCTAGTCATGGACAATAAGCGCGATGTACAGCTACAATAATTACAATTATATTATACTGACTCGATAAAAACAAACCGTGTCTAGAACGACAACATACACGTTCCAATAAATATTGTGTTCCTACCAACGTCAAGCAACTCTGAAACAATAGTTCCGCCTATTCAGTCTCAACAGCATCGTTTGCTTTACCTAAAGTAACATTACATTTGGTGCAAATCTGGGTCTGTAAAAACAGGAGAATGTTTCCAAATTTCTTTAATTATCGAAGGTTTCGCTGATTTTAACAAGTGTCATTTTGTTTTTTTTTAACTTATGTGCAGTAGTCAACAAGAAATACTGGTTTGTTGCTAGCTGATCTGTTTTAAATTTCTGACATTTCTTCTTGTCTAAGGGCTCAGGTGATCATTGGCACGTCAACGCTTCTTCCGCTGGTACTACTTTTTTTTTTTTAGGATGTTTTATTATTATTATTATTATTATTATTATTATTATTATTATTATTATTATTATTTTGTATCCCTGATTTTAAAATAGTTTGTCATTTTTGTTTATTTTTAAATTTGAAAGTATTTCCATTACAAACATAAATAAATACAAAAGCTTCAGTACTGTTTAAAATGATCTCTCTCTCTCTCTCTCTCTCTCTCTCTATATATATATATATATATATATATATATATTGCCAGTGCAATGCACAGATGCAGTCCATGGTCACATCACAGGCCCCAACATAATGGCTGTAACATTCAACCACCTATTTGGATATGACCTGCAAAACTAATTTGGCAGGCTTTTTGACAAATGATAATTTACACCTGGGTACAGAAACCCATGGTACACAACCCAGAATAAAAGAGCACCATCCAATCCACAGTAAAAAACACCTTTAAGGATGTCTAGTGCGACTGTTTTTAAAGACACACAAGGTCATCATCTTGTTCATTTACCTAAACATCTTCACAGATGCTAAACAACATCTGGTTAGTTGAAGATGCAATACAAATCAGAGGCTGTGGGTATTGTAGGTGTTGCTCCTATAATTACAATGTAACACATATTGTACGAGATACCTTTGTGGTTGTGCTTTGTTTTATCCTTATTCCTAATTTCTAGATTGGGGCGTGGCAGGACGGACGCCCTGCACGTGTAAATAGTGTGATGTGTTTGTTGTGTAAACGTGCGTTTGGCAGGGATGGGGTTAAATCTGTCCCTGCCACCAATCACGCGTGGCCATTCCCTAATGGCATTTGAGTGCTAATTGGGGAATGACCACATGTATATGAAGGAATGAAAGAATCCTTTGTTGGGGAGAGTTAGTTTAGGGTAAAGACTGAGAACAGTGGGTTGTGCTCTCAGTTTAGGCACTGTGATAGCAGTTTTGATTTGTATTTGTTTAAACATTTTATTTATAAAAGTGCCCATACACACTTAAATTGCAGCTTTTCATCTTCGTGTCTACTTTCTGCAGATAACCAGCCTTGGGTGTGATGCTGCTGTCACAGGGCAATTTCAGGCCTTTGTACTACATTCGCTTTCTAGATTATAACCATACTAATGGATCGTGAATATTTACTTTCTCATGAAGAAAAAATAGTCCACTAACATATAAAAAATACCATCTGCTTCTGGATTTCAATCTAAATCGTAAATTGGGTCTTGTTGGAAAGTATGTTTTTTATTCACATAGCAATGCAAGTAAAGAATGAGCTCAACAGATACACATTCATTTTGTAAGCAGGAACATGTTACTTCCTCTGTGTGCACAAACTTCTACTTGCTAAACATAATATTTTGATTGAAAAGGAGTTCTGCAGCTGTAACCTTCTACAGCCCCTGGGCTTCCAGCCTTTGATTTACACCCTGAAAGAATTGTTTCTGTATAAAAGACTCCCCCAGCAGTTCCAACACATATGGTTATTACAACAAACTAGAAGTAGCATACAAACTGTAGATGATCCTCTAAATAGTATGAGGGACGGTACTAATGAAATCTGAGTAATAGAATGAAAAATGTATGATATGACCTTAATAATAGTGTTGCTAGTGCAGTTGAAATATGCAGTATAATAATTCAGTTCTCTTTTTAATCTCCTGTCCCCTAACCACACTCACTGACATCTTCCAAACAGCAATACATTACTGGTTTAACTCTTGGTCTGTCCTAAATTTTGTTCTGTATAAATGATAACACAGAACAAATAACTACATTTGCAATTTTGTTGCAGTTGATTTCATATGTGAATTAACAGTATAAAACAAATTGGTTTGGTCAGTAATGGTCTTGGTCTGAAACACTGTCCATAGATTTCTAGAATGGTATCACATTTGAAGATTGGGATCATTGCTGTATTATGTAATTTACATATGCACTAGTGAAGCATTGCAATATTGTTCTCCTTGCTGTATAAGATGATATTTCATGTAGTTTCTGGATATGAGTTCAAACGCAGGTTACTGAGGATTATGGATGGATCTTTTTAAAACGAAAATATTAAAAAGTACCCCCTCACCCCACACAAAATGTGGTTAAATGGTCTATCTGAGTGTAAGTAATTTCAGACAAACATAGCTACTCAACATAACCTTGCATGACATTGTCACCACTATTTAGTGTAATCTTATACTTCAACTGTATCTGAAAAAGTGAACATTGAGTGAGAAACTGGTGGAGTGTACAGCTTTATAATGTAAGACAAAAGTTTCTTTGTGAAAAAAAGCAGATAAGCCTTAACTTTTTGTTTACCGTATGACTTGCACCAAGGTTAACTTTTCTGATATGGTTTGATAGTACTGACAGCAAAAGAAAGGTTTCCTAAAATTGACAAATTGAGTGGGAACAAGGTTTCAGAGAGCAGAGAAATTGTGTGCCTGCAGCTGATTCCACCTTTGGAGAAGATTGCAAAGAAACAAAGACTGTGTTTAGATGGAAGTGCACCAGCACCATAATTAGATTTCTGTGTACAATGGAATATGACTGTGGGATACTGCGGTTTTAAAAGAGGACCCTTATTTAGTAAAAAAACAAATCGATATTAAATATTTAACACATTTTATAAAGTACATTCAAAGTAATCTCAGTCTTTGGAGTCTCCATTTCATTTAAATACCATACAATGTTTGAATACAGTAAAAATGTTAATGGGTGGTAAAGGCTTACAAGTTTTAATATATAGTTAAATACATATTTAACAATTTGTTGAAAGTCTACAGTTCTTTATATGAATATGTAGATTATCAGTATATGGGCAGCAGTGTGGAGTAGTGGTTAGGGCTCTGGACTCTTGACCGGAGGGTTGTGGGTTCAATCCCTGGTAGGGGACACTGCTGTTGTACCCTTGAGCAAGGTACTTTACCTAGATTGCTCCAGTAAAAACCCAACTGTATAAATGGGTAACTGTATGTAAAAATAATGTGATATCTTGTAACAATTGTAAGTCGCCCTGGATAAGGGCGTCTGCTAAGAAATAGATAATAATAATAATAATATAAATCAAATTATTTAATTTGTGAAGCAAACAAAGCATTCCTCCACAAATGTCCGAGAACGCTGTTAATAGGTTGACAACAAAAAAAAGGCAACAGTTTGAAAAATCACTAATTCAGCTTTTTATTTTTACAATACTTAAGATTAGTCTACAAGTTAAGGCAAACATACCAAGCCATCTGATCGTTTTGAAATTATAATTAAAAGATATTACATAATTGAATCCCAAATAAAGATGCATTATCTTTTTTATTAATAAAAAAAGAAAAATAAGATCAAGTCTAAACACTCAGATTAAGATAATCAATAGCAGTATAGTAAAAACTAATACAACAGATACAAGGCGACACATGAATATCAGTTTATGATTCAGATAATCTTTAACAATGTAACCAAGTAGCATTGTAAAGGTTACTGAATGTGAACCACAGCCTCTGTACATAACACTATGTAAAATTTGGTCTAAATGAAGTGCAACATTGACAGTGTGATGTCCACAAAACATATCTTTTGATTGTTAACCATTAAAAGCCTAGAAGTGATTAAACAAATATATCATGTATTTGTGCTGTGTGGACTTTAATCATAATCTCTTCCTTTTTATGTATGTGTATTCTGTACCTTTAGGAAATCCATTAAACGAGTTATATTTTATTGGTAACAAAGACAAGCCTATACAGATGCAGCCCTTTTCAACTGACAACCAAGTTGCAAGCTTATGTGTCACCTTTCAAGACCCCAAGGGAGCTCTGCAGCAGCTGTAAATTACCCTGAAAATGAGAAAATAGAAGCAAATTCACAGCACATTTATTTTGAGCAACCTTAAAATCTCACTTACAACAAGAGTATAGTCTTTGAAGTAAGCGCATTGCTGCTTTTCATCATTTCAGCTTTGAGATGTGGTTCTATCTATCTATATATGAAAGAGAGAAAGAAAGAAAGAAAGAAAGCAGAGAAAGATAGAGGGAGAAGCTACTCTGCAGTGACATGTGAAAGATTTGTGTGATTTTCAGTTTCCACAAACTGCTGGATGCTGGACAGAGACAAAAACTAACCACTTTGTTTTCACACAAAAAGGCATTAAATGCAAAAGTGTTTGCCTGGACAGGAAGAGATTTACCTTGGCATGCTTGAGTTCCAATTCTGCCAGTTCTACAAGGTTTTTCCTGAAAGCAGCAACTCGTCTGGTCTTAAAGTCTATAAGCTCTGGTGGGGGGACGGGACTGTTATTCATTCATTCATTAACAAATACTACCATCAAAAAATGTATGAAGAGTTTGTTCTACTGCTGCATACATGCGACACGCAGGAAACATGATCACTGATTAGTAAAATCACCTCTAGGTTATTATCAAGCAGAATTAATATCTTGGTTTTAGAAAAATCTAATTAGCCAATTATGGTCTTATTTTATGGACGAGAGCAAGCCACCTACCTTGTTTTGCATATTCAGATATTTTTTCAAATTTCTGACAGCAAACTTGCTGACTAGTTTCTGCTTGAAGAACATCTTTGTTTTTGGCTCTTGCTTTATCCAAAGCTTTGTTTGCATTCTCATAATCGACCAATGACCTCCCTCGTCGGTAGAGGAGATCCTGCAAAGCAAAAAACAAACAAAGTAAGACGAAGAGCTGAGGTGCAGGCATGGTCAACATGGATGAATAAAAAACACTATAGCCAATTACACAAAATCTTTACCTTTGCAGCCTGCGACTCCCTCAGGTAATATTTCAGCAAATCAGCCAGTTTTAGATCCTTGTCTGCGGCCACCCTTGCTTCTATTTTCTGCATACAAATAGAAAAAGGAATAATTTCTCAAGGAGCACATAAAAATACATTTTAGCTCAGCATGTAGCTTGGGAATGGTATACATCTGCATGCAGATTAATATAAAACACTGACAAGATTTTATTTTCCTTTAGAAACTAGCATTATCAACATGTCAGCAAAGTCTATGCAGCTCTTTACAGACAGGTATGTAATTACAGTATACCAATGGAAAGACAACCAAAAGGAATCTAGACCCAATGCTTTAGCAGCAATAACAATACTCTATGTATACTTTACATAGCTGATAATTTATTTAAGTTTTAAATAAGTCACAATCCATAGCGAGTAATTGTTTTAGTACAAAAAATGCGCATTAAGATTAAGCGAATACATACCCGTGTTTTTTCAAGTAACTCTGATATTTTCAAGAAAAATCTGAGGAGAGAGAAATCTGATTAGATACCATTTCCAAACCACTTTCATGAAAAAAATGTAGTTTCTCAATGACCACACACTAAAAAAAGCACTATACATGAACACAATTAAATTCAGGTTTAATCACATACAACAGATTATATGTTTAAACTGTTTGTGGGTCCCACTCAAGGCTGTGGCAAATATAAAGCAATTGCATTTTTGTTGTTGAGCCTCAATGGGGATTAGTCTACAAGCACACCTTGTACTGTATTGGAGGGATAATCTACCACCTCCCTTCTTTATATAAAAGGTAGAAAACTATTTGCCATAAAGTTAAATGGTGTCACTCGCTGTAACAAAAATAAAGTACCACTAAAATGAAGCAATCATTGCACAAGTCATTTTCAATTGCATGGATAGTAGTTTCTCAAGAAAAACAAACATACAAAAACAAAAAAAAAAACAGATTGAGAAATAAAATTAAACAGGACCCAACAGCTGCTTTATATTTTTGAAACAGATCATATTACGAAAGATAATGTCATGTATTACATACACAAAATCACTTGATCAAACACATGCTGTACTGCTTTCAGTACACTTACTTGCACACATCGGTTGAGTCTTGAGTCCCTAGTGTGTATAATGTAGAGGCAATTCTATTAACGTCATCTGCAGTATCTTAAAAACAAAAACATGTTTTGAAATTAGATCTAGTGAAAAATAACTGAATTGTAAATGATAATCATAACAGAAGTTCTGTCTGACAGCTCACTTTAAAAAGCTGATGTAGCTCCAGTTGTACAATACAATCATTTTGCATGTTAAAAAGAAAGCAACTGGGTTTCCAGTAAATTGTTAAAATGATTTAAAACTACCCCACATGTACAGTATGTATTGTACTAGTAGAGACAGAAGAAAGACGTTGTTCTTTATAATATGGATCATGTTAATTTCTGTTTCAATTACCCTACAACAAACCCTTTTCTTTACATCACTAGTAGATACTGTATGCTTATGGCGCCACAGATCTTTTGACCTTTAAACTAACAGACAACTATACATACTAGACTCAAACATCTAAACTCCCATCTCTGAAAGAAGCATTCCAATAATGTTAAATGTTGTAACCATCCAATCTGACCTGTTATCAGAACACAGAGAATATATAGTAATATTACATTATATCTTCTTGGGTAAGCTGAGCAAATTGAGTGAGTACATAACCCACAGAATAAGAAACATAACTTTTAAATTTCCATTAATCTCAAAATTAGACAAAACAATTAAATACCACTATTGTCTGAAAAGGCCATTACCTGAATTATTTGTGGGCTATATTAATAGCACATTACCAATATTGAGCTGTTCATACAGTGCACACACACATAATTTCAACGTCATTCATATATTTATAAATTTTGTTACACACTGCAACTTAACCCAAGTCACAGATGTCGGTTAAGGATGTGTAAGATGAGACTTACTTTTATGAGATCTTATCATTTTATCTGATTTGGCTGAAGCATCTTTAACTCTGTTGTGATATTCTAAAAGGAAGGTTTTCTCATGTTCAAAGAAATCGTCTACATCCTACAAAATAAAAACAGATACAGATTTTCAACAATTCCACATATTAATACAGGTTAGTTTAAAAAGAAATATTTGACACATACGGACAATCAAAATATATACCCCCAGATTAGATACTCTCATTAACTGGTGTTATAATGCCATAATTAAATTTCTCTCCGAGAAAAAAAAAAAAAACTGATAAATTAGGAACACCTGTCGAAACTGACTGGTTTGATTTGTTGTTCTGTTTTTGCTGCTTGTAGCAGAAGAACTTCTAGAAGAGTATTTTGAGAAGTGAAAACGTGTTTACAGCAAGCAGGAGGTACAGCAGACTAGATGCATTCTGTGATACTGGAACTAACAGATACAAGTCTTTCTATTCAATGAACTGAAAGAAAGATTGTTAAAAATAAACTTCCCATTCATAAGTCCTTTACTTTTATTGCTTTGCTCCATAATGCAGTTCCGTGACTAACTTTCTATTCAAACAACGACTGCACTTATTGTGTTGCATGCACTCGAGTATATTCAAATAGTGCCGCAGGGAATGAATTACAGCATGCTGAGGGTCAAGCCAGAGGGCGATTAACACACGTTAAAAAAAATTATAAATAAATAAAAAGGTATCAAAAAAACATTCCGTCTCTTCACATCATAATATTTTTTTTGTAAGACATATGACATGATTATTTTCAGTTTTTGGAATGGCCCACAAAAGCATATGTACAGGAATATTTACAGAAATTCAGTAAAGAGTCGTCTTACTCCTTCAAGACGTTATCTTAAACATTCACTTACTTTTACACCTGCCACTAGTACTCCGTCTGCAGACTTGACCACGTTTTTAAAAAAGTCTTCCAGCTTCTCTTTCTTATTTTTGCCTCGTACACTCAGCTGCAAAATACAAGCATATGTACCTTACATACCATATTCCAGGGACAGTTTTCCTTCTTTTTTAAAAAAGATACCTACAAAACACTACTATCCAAATTAATAATCAACCAAGACACTGGGAAGCCTTCAGGATTCCATGTTAAACTTATATTACCAAACATTTCTTTAGCTAATATTAGCAAACACCTGTTCAAATTAAAATGTACCCAGAGTATCACTAGTCTTGGACTACCTTGCCTAAGATAACATATTAGTCTGTTACAGCTTTCATAACAATGTTATAACAATCTCTCCTTTTTCATTCTTTAAACCCATACATATGAAGGATACATACGTCTTGGTTATATTCTAAGAACACATGAAAGTTCATGTCCTTCCTTAAGACTGGATGGGCTGCTACACGGCACAAGAACACTTCATGCATTGCCACAGTTTTCTTGAAAATGGCCAAGTACTCTCTAAATCAAATGAAAAGTAGCAGTTACCTTTGAAGAACAAAACAAATATGCATACACTGTGTCCTAAATAACTGCAACACTCCAGTGCTAATTAACATGTACTAGGTATAATTAAATACTATACTTATTTGGTCAACAATACATAAAAGTACCCAAATCATTTTATTTTACAATGTAATGCTATTTAAAAGTGTTAAGGCTTCTGATTCTAAAAGGTACAGTATTTTAAAAAAAATGAATTCTCAGGATAATTACTGATCCATAATTAGGAGTAATTTATGAAAGTATCTGTTCCAAATATTAATTTTCAAAAAAGGGCTAATGCTCACGCCTCCAATTCTTGTTTCATTTTAGTGAACTCTTCTTTAGTCATTGATCCTTCTCCTTCCCCAAGTTTCTGTAGTTTTTCTCTTGATGCATCAAAATCAGGCCTTGGTGGAGCTGGAGGGATCTGTTACATGGTAGAAGAAATAAAGAGATTGCCTGCTTATTGAGAAATCATAATAAATGCAAGAAACGTCTAGTAGCACAATAAAGACAAAAGACTGTCCCAAAACTCATGCAGTTTTTAAATCTATGAAATCTGCCGAGTTACCTTTTGTTTCAAAACATGCTGTGTTTGGATTATATGGCAATATTATATAAAAAGCAGCTGAATTTCGTACGAAAATTAGGGTGCCGTTTGCACCACTAGAATCAGGATTTTCTAGCTTTTACTAAATTATTTTGCTCTACGCAACAGACCAAACTGCCTCCCTGCTGACGAGATGCAAAAAACCCTTGTGGGGAACTAACTAGAAGTATGTTCTAATGGTCTTTAGCAGAGAAAATATTGATATGAATCTTATTTTCCACTTATTTTGACTCTCAAGTCAAAATAAGTTTTAAGGATGTGATTAAAAGACACCACAAGCATTTAAACCCAAATTAAATAAATACATAGGGAGATAATTATTTTATTATTATTTGTTTATTTAGCAGACGCCTTTATCCAAGGCGACTTACAGAGACTAGGGTGTGTGAACTATGCATCAGCTGCAGAGTCACTTACAATTACGTCTCACCCGAAAGACGGAGCACAAGGTGGTTAAGTGACTTGCTCAGGGTCACACAATGAGTCAGTGGCTGAGGTGGGATTTGAACCGGGGACCTCCTGGGTACAAGCCCTTTTCTTTAACCACTGGAACACAGACCCTCTTGTACATCTTATTTATTCTACCATTCTACCATTTATGTTTCTGTCTATACTCAGTAATCAGTCACCAACTGCTGGAAAATAATTTACCTACAGTAATACTTACAATATACCCTGCATATTCTTCGTTTTCAACAAAGGACTCATGAAGCCAGATAAACTCTTCATGTTGTCGAACAACAGAAAATTCATTTTGCTTAAAATTTGGTAATGTACTCTGGAAGAAAACAAAGAGATTATTAAATATCTCAAAATGTGCAGGATGAAATGGATATAAAGAAGGGGGTACTATTAACAGAAAAACTGACACACCATTAAATAAACTGAATACAGCAGGAACTATACTCTGTCTCTCTCGTTAAATACCAGCTTTTACTCCAGTGCTCAATAGTGGAAAGCACAGTAGCTTCCAGCCAACTTTGACTAAACGATGGCACAAAACTACCAAGACTACCTTTACAGGACAGAACTTTATTTGAAACCTAGGGTATTGCTACAGCTTGGCCTCTCCTTGTTTTAGTCATGTTGCTACTACAGTAGTTGCTACTGCAAGAAAATCTGAGGTCCAAGTTTGACCCAATTGTGCCTTGTTTAATAGCCACTTTTACATTACATCTACAGGGCTGACCTTTTTTTGTGTATGTATATAACTTGGACCCTTTTGTAATAGTCAGACTGTATGGCTGGACCCTTTATGTCTATAAAACTACTGAATTCAATACAATACCTTGGTGTGAACAGTAAATTTGACTTTGTCTCTTTCACTCAGAGCATCAGAAATGTCAACTTGAAGAGTTGCATCTGTTTGAAGATCCACATTCACGGCTCTGGGCTTTAAAAAAATAAAAAAATAAATAAAAAGGGGGGAGGTTTAGCTGTGTATTTTGAGATATAAAATACCTTTAGCAAAGAGGGGGCATGCAGACACTTGGATTGCACACTAAAACCCGAAGGAAAGTTCAATAATTCAGATGTTCAGCAACTCATATTCAATACTAGTCTCCAATGAACATTTATGCCCTTAAGCATGCTTTGAGGCTCTTGAATCACAAAATATTGAAGTTAATTGGACACAAGCGCTGAACTGCTGAATTATTGGACACTCCGTAGAAGAGTCAGGTGTTTGTGAAGTGGAATTGGAAAACATTTCTATTAACATTTAAACTTTGTGATGTTTTTTTTTTTTTGTAATTTGTTTATTAACTGCTAAGTCTATGGAGTCCAGGACACAAGTCCTCCGGTTTTCCATTGCAAACAGATTTTACACTAAAAAGTAAATTAAAAAAAATAAAATCTATGTCACGCATTATTTTAGATCTTAGTATGGATTAGCAGCTCTAAAGGGAAAACACGCTTTATATTTTACCACTAGAAGCCCCGCGGCAGTCATTTTGGCAGTTTTTGGTTTTAAAATGCAATTTTCTCCAGTCGTGTAACACATACGGGGCTGTGCGTTCGTGTACCTTTCTGTCCATATGTATTAAATATTCTCACAAAGCATGAAACGCAGGAGGGCAGAAATAAAGGAGATATATTACATTATACATTAAAAGCCCCGGAAGCAGTCACATTGATGGCCACACAGAAAACAATTGTATTTTGATTATACAGAACGGTATTCTACTTTATTATTTTTATTTACCAGTCTGTAATGTGTTTATTTGTAATCAGATTAGTCTCTACTCTCTGCCTGAGTGAATGACTGTCAGTCTATTGTTTTCAATCAGCCTTTTGAAGGCTGGCGTCTGCTTGCCAGCTGCGCTGCTTTGGTCAGTCAATTAGCATCGGGACAAGTGAAAACAAACACCAGAGACCACGGAGTTTTACAGCGCAACAAAAATATGAAGTTGATGTTTTGGATCAGATGGCACGGAAGTATTCCGTGAAAGCTGGCTCCCAACAGTGGTCTGTTCAGGTGTTTTACAATGTATTGGACCTAGCAGCCATCAACTTCTGGGTACTTTACAAAGAATGCACGATGAAGAATTTACCAAGGAGAGAATATATTTTACAGTTAGCACAGCAACTTCGCAAGAAGCATTTGGAACAGAGGGAGACTGCCAAGCGTGTACCCACAGCTGAAGCTGGCAACCCCGCTAAGAGACGCAAGAGCCGCCAATGCCAGCGGGGCAAGTGCAATAAAAATAAAACTTCGACAGCTGTGCCCTGTGCAGAAAGGTGGCGTGGAGAAGCGCATTATCTGTGTTGATTGTGAACAACCTTAGACTCAAGGTAAAGGAATACCCTTTTGTCGAAGCCCTTTTTTGCGTTTCTGTAAAATGTTTTTTTAAGTTTATTTATCTACGTTGTTTAGTTGCTTTTGCTCATCTGATAAACCGATTGCTGTTGAAAAGTTAAAAATGTATTACTATTGTTTGTTTTATAAATATGTATGTTGTAATCCGATGTCTGTTCAGATGTTTATTTTCTTGTTTTGATTTATTAAAATAACTGTTCATACATATATAAAATATGCTTCGGTTGTTCAGATGTTTATGTGACGTACTCAATAAAAAATAATTACATCCGACTGTTTCTCCTTTCATTATACTATTTACAGTGTTTTGAATACAGCCGTCAGAAAGACAGCTGCGGGGCTTCTAGGTATGAGTACATCTCCAGTCCTTCTAGTGTTAATGAACCTACAGTCGTGTACAGTAGGTACTGCATGACATTCTGATTCGCTGCCTGGCAAATGGCCATAACACTAACCTTGTCTTTAGAAATCCAGATCCTTTGCTCAAAAAACAGACACCACTGTACAAATCCTTCAATGTTTTAAGCAGATGATTTACAAACAATACAGTATAGGCAAGTGGGCTTTCCCTTTTGTAGTAAGTCTTTATATAATCACCATAATAAATGTATTGCTGTTGTATAGGCACGTCCAGTCACCTGCTGTGGAAAAACGCAAGTAATTCTTAACCTCAGGTGGAAGCCCTCTTTTCTAGTCTTGTAGAAAATGATATAGTTTCTACTTAAAAATTACTTTGTCAGCAATGGAAGTGGACAGGCGTGCTTTAGAAATGCATTGGTAGACTTCTACATGTTCATTAACACAATTGGCAAATGAATGATAAATGTATTAGTATTACCTTGTCAACTATTATTTTGCAAAGCAAATCAAATAGAAATAATTTTTACTTTGTATCTTACGTTTGTTTAACACCCAGTAACTTCACTTGTTTTATGAGAGCCAGGACTACATGCTACAAAGATTCAATCGCACACACTACTTACTATTCTGCTTCAAGGCCTTGTGCAAAAGCAAATGATATGCCTACTGAATGAATGAATGATCTACTGCACTAGACGAAGTCAAATGATTGGCAACAAGGGGAATACCCCTTCTTTGTACTACACCTTTTAAGAAAAAACAAAAAATACAAAACAACATTTAGCAAAATCCTACTTTAGAATTGAACCACAAATGCACACAAAAGTGTGTCATCAATGATAATTCAAGCACTGGCACACACAAAACAACGCTTTTATTATTATTATTTTGTTTTTGTTACCAGTGTCAGAAAAATGCTTTTGACTTCCTAGTACAGAAAACTTACGGCGGAACACGAAACACGGAAAAAAATGGTTTGCAAAAGGAACACAGCCTATAACGGCTAGAATACCCTTAAATACGTGCTCGTGTTTGAAAGACACAATTATACAAAAAGTAGTAAGGGGAGGAAAAATAGACAAACTTACTCCTCTATCCTCTTCAGAGAGGAAGTCGGGGCCGTCGTCCAACCCTTCCTGCTACAGGAGAAGGGGGAGAGAAAGACACAGATGAGTCGTTAATGCAAGCGTTCACTGAATGAACACTTCACACAAAGAACCTACGTTTATTATTTTTATAAAACGAATGTAAAAACAAGGGTAAGGTTGAAAACACCCACCATCATGGCTGCGGCAAGTGGGGTTGTGGCTGATAGTCACGTGACGAGCGGAGGCGTCAGGGGGGGGCTGTGACATTATCACAGTGGGGCAGGGTGGAGGACGAGAGGCTCTGCGAGAAATTCCATCATAGTAAGTCTTTCTCATGTTGTGCAAAACACAATAGTCCAGTAGGTAATATCGTTATATTAGTTATTACTGAATACCTTCTCACAGTATACGTATTTTGTCACTGCTCCAGGGGTGCACTGCATTATTTTTTTTTAAATGAATAAGGTAAATAACATGAAAAAAAACAAAAAAACATAACAAAACATGCGGTATATTTCAATCTCAAATAAAGTTCTTCAAAATGTGTATTTGTTACGATCATACGTTACCAGTTTTTGTATTACATATCGTGTAGACTAGCCCTTCGTGAACGGAGTTGCCCACACCTGCTGGACCTTTGGACAAATTATATCTCAGTGTATATTATAGTTCAGTTGTTTTTTCTAACTGATGAAACTTAAGTTTCACACAAGAAACACGTACCAGTGAAATATTTGTCTAGAAATGGCACAGCCAATTCAATAGGTTGTATCGATCCTAATCTATGTGGGCACTGAAGGACAGCCCTGAGATGACATTATAGCCTACATCTGATCTAACCCTGGGATGAATGAAAGCTAACACCAGCCTTACCAATAAAAGGCAAACACAGTCACTGAAATGCATAACATGAACAGCAGATGGTGCTATAGTACATGTATCTAAATCATTATTATAACACACACACAATTAATCTGATTTTGTGTAATTTGTATTGATTAAATGATCAGTTCCACTCAATATTCAGAACATGTTATGCCAGACTGACTGCAAAATCAAAGATCACTGTGTCATCCAGTTTTAATGAATGCCAAACATCCCAGAAAAGCACTTCTGATTGTGTGGTTGGACAGACTAGTAACCGATTTGGGAGTGTAGAAATGTAAAGGTAGTGAGCAAGATTTGTAGGAACACTGTTTAATCACAGAGTGTATGGGTTGGCATTGATCAAGGTTAAATAACAAATTATAAGTGATAGTGTATGAAACACTCTACCAAGTAAGACCGCATAGAGCCCTTTACAATTGATGTTGGGTAGTTTTAGAAAAATCCTCATGTGACAAATGTTTATATATAGTAAGAAAAACGACTGGCTTCACTAGCTTTTGCAGGTATTAAATTATACTGTCAAAACAATATGTCAAATAAATCAATAGCACAACTAAATATTTAAATTTTTTTTTTTTTATTTACCTTTATTAACAAACACCAGTAGCTTTTTTTTTTTAATACTAGCATCAGTACCATTTTAATTTCTAATACATTACTTTGAAAAGGCGCTCACTGTTGGACTACATCAATGGCATATTCCACCTATTTCTAGGCGTAATCCCTGGATAACCAAAGGTAGGTGGTTGATATAATCAAGGGTCGTTCCTAAATTCTGTAAAATGCTCAAAATAAATCTAGCTGTGTGTTATCCCAGTAGGATGAAAGTTGATCAAATTGACCCCTAAGTCAAGTTTTATCTTAGACTTAACGATTATCATTGTCATGATTTCCAGTATAAAAAGTATTCAGATTTTTGTTATTTTTTAGTTATAGGCTAATTTGTACACCAAGAACAAAATATATATATAGGGGAAAATCTGCAGAGATGTGCAACCGAGGACAATTTTCCCAGTGTTACCAGTAATGATTAGTATTTAGGGGGGCAAGGAATCAGAAACTCCAGCTTGCAGTAATATGCATGATTTATAGTGAAACTTCAGATCTGGTGTTTGGTTTGATTCAGTCAGATGGTAGGTTTGTGACTGCTTTCTACACAAGTTCACTCACTCTTAAATACTGCTTTGCAGGAAAATATTTCTGAAACCACTAGATGTGTGTTGGTGTACAGGAGCTTGATTGCATTTTGTTCAGTATTTTCTGTACTTTTGTTTCATACAATAGGTATTATGTTTTTCAATTAAACATGCATTTTGAGAAATATGCATGGAGAACTGGTAGCCAGATATTTCTCCATTTCATTGTAATTCTCTGGGTTTGTAAAATTCAAACATTATCCAGCTGTGACATTGTACTTGCTTGGTTCAGCTTAAATTATGATGCACACCTCATGTAAGTATTTCCTGTTTAGAAAAAGCATGATGTAGGCCTATTTAGAAAGAACGCCAACAGACATTCTAATACTGTGATGTCTGTTTATACTGACCAAATATGGTATTATTTGAAATAGTTTATAAAATGTATTATTAAAGCAGATTTTACTTCAATAGAAAACAATTAAAACCATGTATCCATATACACATTTTCTACTATAGTAAATGTTTTGGTTAAAAAAAAAAAAAAAAAAAAAGTGTTTTAAGCTTTTGTATAAAACTGTACAAAAATACTTACAGATGAGCCTAAATATAAAAATGCTGTAACGTCTTCAGTTTTGTCCTAGTTAACTTTACTGAATAAAAACAACCAATTATGGTACTAAAACATAAATGCCCTTTTAATAATGTTTACTATCACTTTGAGCTTATGAGCTTACTTTTTTTAAACTAGACAAAAATAAATAAATAATACATTATGAAACAAGTCTTTAAAGTTTTTTTTGGGAGGCGGGGGATGTACTGTAAAATACAACATAAACAAAAATTTAAGGGGAATAGCATTCTCTAATCAAATGGTTTATAAAACAAATTAAAAATGTGTATGTGAAACAACATGTGGTCTGTATCATTGATATGCCCAGATGGTAAAACAATGTGGCAGGTAAATTATTATCTTAAAAGTGTAATTTGCCTATAATGTATAAACCATAAAGTCACATGATCTCAGTATAACAGCCATAATATCACAGTCAATGACACAATTTAGCACGCAGTGTTTGTAAAACCATGCACAGAGGAAACCACTACCTCAGTCCATGAGATGAGGCCCAGACAGTGCTGTCAGTGGCATACTTGTAAATTCCTGCTACAAATGGATTAACTTTTATTGTAGGACACCACAATTTAACTCTACCTCAAGAATCAAAGAACACAATACCAAAATGAAGCCAATATCTCAAAAACCATTGGATCTTTATCATTTGAAAAACTGAAAATCACTTGACTTTAGGTCACAGTGAAGGGTATGAGCATCTGAAATGGTTTATGAGATTAGCAGTTGAAGAAGTTGCAGAAGTGGATTTACAAAACTATATACAATCTTCACAGGCTCCTTAATTAAAATATCTATATTTTAAAAAGTGTAATGTATCCATAATAATGTTCTCTAATTGAAATATGATTAATTACTGTCATTTAAGGTACCTTATAGTTCATTGATAGGAGTAAACTCAATGCTAATCACAATGCTGTAAAACACAGCCTTAAAAATGATGGTGCAATCCAATAAAACTTTGGAAGGCTCATGGTCACAAGACAGATCAGTTACTATCATTAGACAATTAGATGAGCACTGGCTGTATGTAAACAGAATATTTGTGAACTTCTGCAATAATTACACAACAGCTAACATCAGTTCAACCACTTGGAACATTTGAAATCAATATACTGTTCTTAAGCAATGTTGAAGAAAAAAAGACGCTGCAGTATATTGCTTCAGTATAAAATAAACAAAGGTACTAACACATTCTTTAGTCAGTCAATATGAAATAATTTATATGTAGAAAGCCTTTTGTAGTCATAGTATGTGCATGCCCATCAGGGGCTTCCCTTTTGCAGAGTTCTGGAATCATGTCCGATTTTGCCATTTGTGGACAACGATGACAAGATACAAAAGCATGTGTTTGCCATAAATAGCTTTGGCTACCAGAGGATTGCTCAGAGTGCGGATCAAATTCTCCACGACGACCAGCTTTTGGCTTCTACCCAAACCCAGACTCTAATGCTAGACATGCTTGTTTGATAGAAACAGTTCTAAAAAGCAGCAGTTAAAACAGTTATTTTCTTAACGCAGACACTGATTATTAAGCAAGGAACTATAGAAATTTAAGAAAAGGAAACTTAATTTTAAAAGGGGGAATTTTAAAATAATGTTATGCACTGATATTTGCCAGGTTTTACAATAAACACTTTGTTCTTTTCAGTATGTTCTGATCTGGGCACTTAATAATATTTGTTTGCATGAATACACGACACCCATTCCCACAAAGTAAAACCCATTATAATGGCAATGTAACAATGTTAAACATCATTTCACAGTATTATATTGTACCTAGTACCTAAATATTCCAAAGTAAATACTAAAAAGTGGGCACTTAAAAATATGACAATGTTTCAATAAATGAAAAAGTCTGCTTCCTGTTATCAGCCACAAGGTTTATTGCAACGTGGCCACTTTTCTGATCTCAAAAACAATTATCCACTTAAGGCTCTACATAAATTGCCATTGTGACTATTTTATATGTCCTTCGTGTTGCAAAAATCACAGTAAACTTTGACCCCATCCTTCTTACTCAGTAGTGTACATATAACAAAAAAGGCAACAGAATAGCTATTTTTTTAAAAAATATGCATAACAGGAATAAAAACTGAGGTAATAAAATCACTAGATGACAAATGCAGAAACTCAATTGGCATTCCTTTGTGAGGTGGCTAAATAAAATATATTTTACAAAAAAGTGCCTTTGATGCATAGTGTAAAATTATGTGCTACCATTTCACAAACCCAGGCTACTGAGGCAGGGGAGGTTTATGAATGCATGTGAACCTCCTCAAACAAACCAAGTGCAATAGTCAATACTGAATAATAGCTACCTTCTGAGCAATGGAAAAAACTCTCAAGGCATTAAAAAAAGCTTACTCAGTGTTTTAAGCTAGCCAATATAAATTGCCACATTTTCTACAATTATAAAACTATCAACAGTAACAGTCTAAATTGTAATCACTGGTAGTTAATGAGATCTCCTTCATGTGGGGGGGAAAAACAAACACAGAAAAAAAAAACCAACTAAGAACTATTCCAATAGGACCACATAATATCAACAGAGCGTTGCAAAAAAGGAAGCTCCTTGGATCCAGATGGCACGTGTCTGTCAGTTTACAAGGGTCTTCCTTCAAGTGAAACTACCACGTTTCCTCCTAATTTATCTGCAAGAGTAGAACGATCCTGAATGTCGTCTAAACCGTTAACTTGCCATTCATGTTTAATACCTGAAAAACAACCAAAAAAGTAATAACAATTAAATTCATACAAAAATGAAGCTATACACATATATATATATATATATATACGTGTGTTCTTTATTATTATTTGAAGGTACTATTTACTAACCTGTAAACTTCTTTTTGATGGCATCTTTAGAGCTAGCATAGATCATCTTGCTTTTTAGAGGGGCACCTTCAGGGGCCCTGTTAAATAATTAAATAACCAATAAAGTCAAAGTGAGCAGTGATGGTATGCATTGAAAGATTGAAAGTAATCAGTGTAAATGTATTTATATCTAACAAATCGATTAGCTTGAAATGTATGTCTATTGGATGAGTAGCTAAATGTTATATAAAACGTGTCGCTTCTTGAAATTTAAAAGGAAGAATTAAAAGTTACACAGGCCAACAAACTGTCTTATATACATACCAGAATATAAATACCAAATCTTCTTTCTTGGATTCTTTTGTCTCATACGTGGCATCATACAAGCCATATCGGCAGTCATTCAGAGGTAACAACTTCACAAAGGAAGCATAAGGGTCATCCACTGATTCACCGACATCACCCACCAAGATTTCCTTCCCTGTCTCAACAATAATTTTTTTCTTGTCATCACTGAGGCAGAACAACACAGCTTTCTTTCTCCTTTTGACTTCGTCTGATGTTGAAGATTTTCTTACTTTCATTTCATTGAAAACCTTAATGACTTCATCATTGACTGTGACGCCAGAGGCCTGAAAATACACAAAAACAAGAACAAAACATACATGTTAATCCCAATTGCAAATGTTTGACCAACGAACAAGCTATAACC
This sequence comes from Acipenser ruthenus, assembly GCF_902713425.1. Taxonomy (NCBI): domain Eukaryota; kingdom Metazoa; phylum Chordata; class Actinopteri; order Acipenseriformes; family Acipenseridae; genus Acipenser; species Acipenser ruthenus. Next base: position 24,620,074 of record NC_081206.1, read on the forward strand.
CCTCACCATGTTATTTTTCTGAAACTTTAAACTAAATCAAGTTCCATAATTTACAGCAAATGTCACTTGTAATATTTGTGTTCACTGTTTTACAAGTCATTTTGAACAGAAGGTAGCCTACAAATGCATTGCTTAATCACTCATTTTTTTACTACATGGATTACTGCAAACTTGCACATGGCAGATGCATAAATTTATACGCGATTATAAGTACCAAAAACAAAACTGTATAATTACTAAGCTGTCTTGCTAATTGATAAGTCTTCTTAAAATAATAATACAAATCTGTCAAGCAATAGCGGGATTTGTTTTTTATACACTTTTTTTTCTTTACATTTTTCACTATCACCATAATGTAACATACTATTAAACGTCTTTGATTGATTAAATAAAATCGCCCTGTGTCCAACAAGCCACAAGTAAATCTAGAACGAGCTTTTATCTTGTCGAGTCATTTTAACCTGCCGCTTCGTTTGCTCTGAGCTGTTGTGGTCATCGTGGGACTTTACATTTTCTTACATTTCATATTAAAACAGTGTTTACATAAAAAAAAAAAAAAATAGCTTTTACATGGTCAACTTTACAGTGACCGATCAAAAGTACCCGTTCACACAAAATATATTACATTAACTAACACAAACACACACACACACACACACACACACACAATGAAAACAGTTTTAACATGTAAAATAGTCATTACAAATACAGCAGCTTTCATGTTTAATGAAGTAAATCTGTGACAATTATACAGAACAACATAAATAACCGCAAATTGCTAATCCAGCAATGTGTTATTCAAACCAGAAAACCGCAATATACTGTGAAAGGCCAACTTCATTCACCAGCTTTAACGCCAAAATCTCATACATTCAAGAAATGTCTTCTTAATCAACGGTCTTTCTGGTAAAAACAATGGATTTTCCAGAAATGTCATCAAACGGATTTATTAACTATATTCAGTAGCCGGTCAAGGCGGCTACAATTAGGTTAAAATGGCTGCCTGGAGGATTCAGGCCCTGCGGTACTGAACACTGTTTTCATTAAACCCAACTCAAATCAGTTTTTGCTTTCCAACAGAAAACCACTCTGCCATTGTCATGTCCCCAACAAACCTGTATTAATAATTATTTGCTCCAGGTTAGTGTTTAAAAAGGAAGGCAAAGAGTTAAACGTAGGGATATACATTTCTGGGATTTCGTCCCCGGAGGGGCATCATTGCTTACCATGTTGTCTGGTGGTCGGTTCGGTGTTTGCAACTGAGTGTGAATCACGTCGGGAATCTCAGAGTCTGAGCGAGAAGGGGCAGCGCGCAGCCACACAAGCTCACTGAGCCGGAATGGGATTGGCAGCTAGAGCAGACAGCAATAACGCAACAGCCCAAACACTAGCATGTGCTTTAGTGTAGCGTCCATTGGCGACAAGGAGAAACAGCAAATTGATTATAGACAGGCTGTTACTGTAATGAAGCGTTACTATTTAAAACCTGCTGTAAGTAGTCAAGTATTTTAAGCGTTTTTTTTTTTTTTTGAGTGCCCATATGGGATATGCCTAGCTACATTACATCTTTTAATAAGTGAATGGGATTTAACAATGGGCCATTTACTTACTTGCTCTTTTACAAAGTTTAAACTACCAAACCATGTTAAATTTACCAAATGAAACCATGCATAATCTACAAATATTCAAAATACTGATTGTACACATGAACTTAAAATCTGAGAGAAGTATACTTATTAATTATTTTATTGAGAGGTCCCAGTTTAATTGATTTAGAAATGTAAAAATCATGAGTATTTACAAATATAATCACATTTTTGTTGTCTGCTCTGTGGTTGGCCGTTTAGAAGTCAAAGGGAACTGCATCACCAACACTCATGTAATGCCTTTCAAAGAAAGCCATTAGGCTTCCACCAACAAATATACCACCTACTACTTGTTTCCTTGCTTTATTTTTATATGGAGCCATTTGACTATTTAGACATCTATCCATTATTAAATAAAACATTTCGTTTTTGAGGGTCTTTTTTTGTCTGCTAGACTAAACAGATGTACTAGTTTTACATTGACAAAAAAACACTAGGAAGTTTACAGGAAATTAACACAATGCATTTTAGAAAAGCTGTGTATCTAATTTAAAAACGGCAGATTATGGAATTAGTAAATAAAAGCAACAAGTATGAAACAATTTCAACCATTTATTTATTTTTACAGGTAGAAAAAAAAAATCTACAGAAAATGGTAAACAAGTTATTTAAATACCTTTCTCTGTCAAAAATTCCATGTAGGCAACAAGCCTAGATTATAATTATTTATTTATTATCAGAAAGCCCGTATGAAATAGTTCATACAACAATGAAAAAAAAATTAAGGCAAACTGCCTCTATAGGAACATTTTTATTTAAATACATAAAAAGTCTCAAACCCTGAATTATATTCAACACTATATAAATATCTACAAGGAAGAGCTTTTTTTTTCATTTCTGTGTAGTGTTGCATTGACTCTGGAACCTGATACACCATCCCCTACATACATCAAATATTATTTTCTTCAGTAAATGGTGCTACAAAAATAAATCTAGAAAAACAAAATAAAAAATAGCATTCAGACTGGAATATCTTTGAAAACCTGAAATTTATTGCAAAAAAAAAAAAAAAAAAAAGTACATTTATCTGATGTCCAGATTTGTCACCAATATACATATCTTATGCAACATAACAAAAATATCACAACAAAATGCAAATCTCCTGAGTGTTGTACAATGGAAATAATTGATAAAGATTACAGTGCAGATCATATCTCAAGGCCATTGAAAAGCAAGTTCCTGAAGGACTTTAAAATGGCAGGAGGATTTTATGCCACCACCTGACTATTAGTTTAAAACCCCAATAAATTGGCAAGCCTCCTTCGTCACAGTTTGTGGAGATGTTTGTGAGGCTATTATGTAGTTCCTTCTCTTTACAAGTAAAGGGATTCTTTAGTCCAGGTTAAGAGCTAATTTATCTTTACCGAATGCTCATGTTTCCAGAATTAAGTGTAGGAGTTCTGTGGAAGGCTTACATCCTTGACCTCTTGGTCGGTGGAGAAATTATTTGGTCTGCAGATTTTATTTGAACTCCCAGTTTCTGAGCCTGGCTGTGGAAGAAGGCTTGAAGTCGGACTCCAGCTTTTGCTTCGTTTGTGTTGCGAGGGTTGTACTCCAAACAGTTGGCGAACATCAATTCTACATCTTCAATGAAATCAGCTGGAGGGCCAGAAAACAGACAGCAGATTATTAAAGACATAAAGGAGGAGTGTATCTACCATGTTAATGAAAGCACAAAGGTAGGCCTACCAACAGCTTAATTATACATTTTGCTTCTCTGACCTCAGGTTGCTAAATGTTCCCAAGACAGGTGGTGCTACAAGGATGACAGAGCTTTCAGTACTACGGTCAAACTCTGTTCTGATTTTCATCAATGAATCCCAGATCCCACATAAACAAAAGAGCTAATCACTCAAATTAAATACATACATATCATGAAGGTGAAAATAACAGTAAATAATTCAACTTACAGGCCATATGGTATTCACAGCTGTTGACTTTCTCTCTGATTATATTCAAGGCAATAGGCTTTTGGATGACATCATAGTAATCTGGCACCTGGGGGGGGTAAGATAATTGGGAATCAAAAACTTAATTTATGGTTTTGCATTTGCTTTCCTACACTTATTGATGAACTGTTATATTGGAGTAGTTATCTACTGCAACATAAATTAATGCCAGCTACTGAACACCAGGCAGTTGCATGGTTGACCTACTGGGATTCAAACTTGGCAGTCCTGTTGAGCAGTTGCTACTCCTTTTCCAATCGTTCCAAAAGTATGAGAGCAATGTCCCCAACATTTATCAAAACCATTCATTTACTCAAGGGTGCAATTCACACCATGTGTAGGAAAGCTTACAAAAAGTTTACAAAACTAGACAACTCTAAAAGTACATTTAGGTTGTCAGTTTTACAGTTTTACAAATGTATTCCTGTCACAAACATGGTGCAAGTTGCACTTGTAAATCCTGCGCGGGTCCCATTTTTACGACCCACTTCACTTACATTTACCTTTTAGTACGTTACATTTTTTTAGGCCCGCACCCAAACTGCAAACCGCGATAAAGTTCATATTGTGACCTGAACCCCACACGCTTTTGCGAGTCACCCGCATGTACCCGACCCCAAGCAGAACTCTAGGCTAAAATACACTGGAATCAATCTGCTATTGGGGAGGATATAGCTTAAAAACAATTATCATGAAGTACTTTTACAAAAGGAAACCTACATTTAGCAATAGTAACGGGTAACAAGCTTTTTATTCCTTTTTGTCAGGAGTTTCCACTTTATAAAAAGAGAACCTATACAGCTGTATATTTATGTAGTACAAGTGATACAGGATCTTTACCTGGGTTCTAGAGACCAGTTTCATGAATGGCCAGCTGTCTTCATGCCGTACCAACTCTACAACAAGTTGTTCACATGCCGACAGCTCGTGCACACCATAGTTTCGACCTGAACTCCTCCTGTTGGATGGCACTGGAGGAGGTACCACAGCTTTAACTTGGGTAACCTGGTCTGCTGCATCTAAAACAGATGAAAAACAAAAAGTTTTAGCAATAATTGCAGCTTGGAAATCTGTACACACTTGGGACAAAAGGAATAGCAAGGCAAGCTAAATTCTGGAAATACACATTTAAAAGAATAGAAGTATCGTGCCAAATCAAAATATCTGGTTATTCTTCCTACCTGTGGCTTGTCTCTTCTTTCTCCTGCGATCCACTTCGCTCTCCTGGGGTGACACTATCTGTGGGGTTCCTCGAGAAGAGACGTTTTTTGAGCTCCGGGATAATGCAGGGCTGCTTTCAGGAGTATTTTCCACAGTCTTCTTCCCCCTGCTCGCTCTAGAACGACAGCTGGACAGGTCTGTGAAGGAGTTGTCGGCTGACTTCAGCTCCAAGCTGAGCCTGCTGCTTGAGCGACTGCCAGGCCTGGAGGGAGGCCTGTTCTCAGATGATGGAGTAGCCTTCCCTTTCTTTCCAGAGCTCTTGGAGCCACTCTTCCCAGTAGATGTGGTCTGTTTTGAGGTGTTCTGCTGGCTGCGAGGAGTGGATCTGCCAGATTCTGGTTGCCGTTGTGAGCCTCGTCCTGTACTGGATTTGCCGCCTCTGGTGTTCAGTGGCAGCTTTACTGCTGCTTGACGTTTCTTTGGAGGACTGCAATAAATAAATAAAAACCAGGTATATCAAGAATGTAAAATGCTATACATAAAATCACACTTTACAGGTGTCAGGACCATTAAAAGGTCACTATGACCCACATTCATGGTGTTTAATACTTTCTATGCAACATGTGTTTTCCAAATTATTTGAGGACCAAAGGACAACTGAATCTAAAGCCTCAATTCAAATAGATGCTGCGATTTTTCTGAACAATGAAACACAGTTAAAGCATACCTCTCTTCATCATCCTCATTCTCTTCCTCCTCAGATTCACCCTCATCATCCTCCTCCTCCTCTGTCTGCTCCTCCTCTTCTTCATCTTCCTCCTCTCCCTCGCTCTCAGACCCCTGCTCCTCATCTGAGTCGACTGATGATCTCTGGCGGGAGGACAGTCGTCGGGAACGCTGTTTGGGTCGGCACTCTGGGCAGAACCAGTCACCTTGGGGGATTGTCTGAAATACACATAGGTTAGTCTTCCACTGCATTTAATTAAATTCTGCTTTTGCTAAACTGCTTACTGGGTAAGTGAAAGCCAAAACCAGTACGTTTTTGGGTTATGATTTTGACTAATGCACTGTCTCACCAGACCTTGGGTCACCCACTGAAATTATGACTAGCAGGACTCCACTGAAAAAAGAAAATGTAATTTAAAAACAATAATCATCCATACATCTTCAGATAAAGCAGCATTCTTCTAGAATGTGAACCCCACAGTTTCATTACCTTAATTTTTGGCCTGATGCAGTAGATATGATGCCCTCGATCGCAGCCATCACACAGGAGCATGTTCTCTGCATCACCCTTCTTACGACACATCTTGCAGCGAGCATTTAGGATGGACTTAGACCACATGATACTGCGGTCCAGAGTGGATAGGTGAAGGAATACTTGGGACAGACTAGAGCAGGAGCTCAGGGATTCTCTCCAACGGTCCAGAACCGTCTTGTGCACACGGCCACTGTCGCTGGCATCTGAGTGGTAAACATCAAGAAGGAGTATGGAGTTATTTATTTACTTTTGAAATATCATTTATTTACTAATTTTGAATTATTAGAAAACTCTTATTTTAATGGATTATGCCTATGCAGCCTTCTACTGTATACTAACTGAAGTAGCAAGAATCATGTAAGAAGCACAGAGGCCTGTGTACCAGCTGCCTGGAGGTCAGATGAATGACCTGGCCAAATCAATCTGTTAAGAGATTGACACACTAATTGTTATTCAATGGGCTGGATTTAATTTAATTCCTCAGAGATGTTAGAGTAATATTATATGTAAATTTAGCCCACTATAATTGAAGATTACCATCTTTTTCACTAGATTGGTCTTCATCTTTCTTTTTCTTGTCCTCTTTTCTCTTTCCTTTTTGGTCCTTTTTCAAATCTTCATCCCCTGTTTAAATGATGGAAAACAATTAGCACAAAAATGCACTCACACTATTTGTGTGTGTGTGTGTGTGTGTATATAATTATCTATCTATTTATCTATCTATAATTATAGTCAACCTTGGATAACTCGACACCTTTGCTTAATTCAACAGACAGTCTTGGTCCTGAATTTTCTCCATAATTTTTTAATTTGACACCACGCTTTACTTGTAACTTGAGACTGGTACTTACCGGTACCGAAGGGATAAAAACTATTAAAAAGACTAGTGGATAACTCGAACACTGTCGTTTCACGTGACTGACCTCTGACTGGAAATGGATTCATTCATTCATTCATTCATTCATTCATTCATTCATTTGCAACTACCAAGTGCATCTGATTATGGTGTCAGTTCATAATTAAGGCCCTGTGAAAATCGCGGAAATTTTCTTTAAAATTCACGGCAGTGTCACTGGTAAAGTATCGTATTTTTGCTGAATGTGTACGGAAATGTGTTATCAATTATGTGTACAGACTATTTTTTTAAAACAGCAAATATACAGATAAATGCAACAACATCAAAATTAACATCAAAACTATTCAAGCACTTTACAACAGTGTGTGAATATATATATATATATATATATATATATATATATATATATATATATATATATACACACACACACACATACACACACATATAAATATAACAAAAAGTAGCAATATAAAAAAGTATTTTAATCCAATAAAACATTTGTTTTACAAGATTAAATACCAACTCTACAATACAGCCAACAGCAATGTGTTTTGTGCAGGTAAAATTGTGTAAACTATGCATAGTCACTTTTGTATAACGAGACACATTTATCCAGCATCTGCTGTGTAAATAATCACACTTCAGGGTCTGTATTAATGGATTGCTGTACCTACCCAGTGGTGGTTTAAGGAATTTCCGCTCAATGCCTTGTTCAATTTGGGACAGAGCTAATGCCAGGTAATGCACTGCATTATTTACAGGCTGTGGAGTGCTGGTGCTGGTAGAGGCAGTGCTTTGACATTCACTCTTTAATTCAAGTAACCTATGGAAAACACAGCAAAGGGGTCATTCTGAAACACTTTTCTTTTTTAAATAAGGGGGGTGACACTTCTGACTGAATGGTTTGTAAACTTGCAGTACAATGGATAGATTATGTCTACTATTGATTTGGACAGTAAAAATAGTTTATTATTACTTCACAACACCTGTAATATAACTTCAGAGAGAATCATAAAATACAGCTGTGTATTGGCTACGAAGGGTTTAGTTCCCGTCATGCATAAATATAAAGTCACATGTATATGGAGACATGTGTTGTGGATCAAGGTCTCTGCCATATTTAGCATGCAGTGTTTATGTAACGCTCCAAATTAAGTCACTGCCTTAAATGGTTTAAAAAAATGTGGCAACAGCAGTATTGTAAAATTATTGCCACAAAATATTTTATGGTAAAATACATAAGATCATAAATGGTATAAATCTTGAAGTGAATATCTCAAAAAGCGTTTGTTTTTTTCTCATGTTTCCATAACAGTGAAAATATAAAGTTGAAGGGGGTTTACAAAAACATATCTAATTATAAATTATATATATAAAAAAAAAAAAAACCACAAACAACAACATTTCAGATAACTCTTGGACGTCGATTTTGTTTTTGTTATAGTTAGCCTTTAATCTATTTACATATTATTACCTGTCTTTTGTGCCAAATTTCATGTTCACTTCATCTATTTCCATCTCATCCACATGACCGTTTTCAGTTTCCACAATTCCATTTTCCTTGATTTCATTGCTCAGCAACTCATACTGGCCACTCTCCAAAGCATTTTTCCAGGCCTGTCTCTCCTTAACCTACAAAATTTAGGTTCAACGCTAAAAGTGGGTTATGTTACATTCAGTTTCTAGACCAGGATTGTCCAGGATGTCCACACCCATAGATTCCCTTATCCCAAGAAAGCCAATATTCCTGTTCCCTTGCATTTCTACCTTGCTCCTATGCTATTCTCATCTTTTGTAGTCCAGTGGTGTGCTCCTAATGCATTTACAGGGGTCACTTATTGTTGCCTTTCTTGTTTTATTATTTTCTGTTTCCTTGGCACACTTCATTTACTTTAACAATAATAAAAAAAAGCAGATTTCTAGATTGGTACTAAATGTCAATAGCAGCTGGAAAGCTATCACTGGCACACATACTGAGGCCCCACAGATTTTTGGTCTGGATTAGTGTGTGTGTGTGTGTGTGTGTGTGCGTGCATATATCATGTGTCAGGTGAGGATTCCTGCACTTGTTAGACACCACATAGCTAGCGCTGGTGAGATTTCCTAATTGAGTCAACCAGGCAAACATGCAACTGTTAACCATAGTACAGTATACCCTCGCCAAGCCTTTTAAGTTAATGAGATGAGATTGTGAATAAAAGTAGAATTACATGTACCTGTTGATCTCATGTATGCAGTTTTCTGCCTTTGCATTATCCTATTCATTAAATAATTAAAATGCAGTACAAAAAGCAAAAATCCCAAATTGAAGCTGAACTTTTATTCAAAATCAAAACTGAAATGAATCGTTTCAAAGTGCACCAAATCTTAATCGAACATGCAAGAATACCAAACTAAGCCTTTATTCAAAATCAACCCGACATGAAACGTCTAACATGAAAAGATCTTTTTTTTTTTTTTTTTTTTTTTTTTAAATCAATTTTGCTTTGCCGCATGGTTGCTGAACAAGCCAAAAAACAGAATGCTTTTTGACAACCTATATTCACGACAGAGATATGCCTGCGTTACTCCTTTTTTCAAACAATTTTCATTTTGGAGGCAGTTACACAGCGCACGCTTTTTATTAAGACTAAAGATTTGACTTCACTGCGGAGGTGGCATCCCATGCGTACAGACCGGGTTGACAGTGCGTGTTTACATGATTTTTTTGTTTTTTTCCTCCCTATTTTGCATCCAGGGGTCAGGTCCGTTATAATGAAGGGCGTTATAGCAAGGGTGTACTGTAGTATCACAAACACCATATACCTCTTACCTCCTAACTATATTGCTTTTTACTTCAGTTTTAACTCTAGCAGATTATAACCTTTAATTACTCTATACAAGTCAGCTTTATAAGCACCTTTGGAGATTTGACAAGTGCAACTAACATGAACACAAAACCCTGGTATTTATGAAAGACCAGACTACAGTGAATATACCTTTACTGCTCCCAAAGTGCCCTGATAAATTCTGTCCTCCATATCCAACAGCAGGTCCTTAAGCCGTGTTTCAAGGTGTTTCACTGCTGACAGCTGAGTATCCTGGGTAATCTGAGCACCTTTCGATTTGCCAGACACAGGCTTGCTCTCAGCTTGTGGCTTATCTGAAAATAATAATAAAAAATAAATAATAATAATAATAATAATGTAATGTGAACATCACTTCAAAACTTTTCATTTTTACTGGCCGAGTACAATGGAACATGAGCAACATAGAAAGAACTTTCTGAAATAATTTGACCAAGAGGTCACAAGACCAATGTCAAACAGTCTATTATTAGATGCTAGCATCAGAGTACCAACATCTCAAAGGTTTTAGTCTTTTGACTACAAAATGGCAGCCATATTAGGCCAAGGTTTATGAATGTTATATGAATGTTATTACATAACCCTGCAAAACTTGACCACATAATTGTAAAAATTAAAAAAAAAGTTTTTATATTGCAAACACTGTTAAGGGTCAAGTTTAACTCATTGAATGGCTTTAACAAGATCTTACAGACCTTACATACTATTTTTTAACCTTAGGGCATTTATAACAATGGTGGCGATTTAAGATCACGATGACAATTAAACAGAAAAACAGTGAGAACTTTTTTTATATTCACCTACATCACTCAAAAGTATGTCACAGTTTTATTTCTAAACCTTATTAAACAGGTGAATGAAGAAATACAAACTTGCTGTGCCACCTACCAGGAATGTGAAACCTGTGTGCAGGGCAGCTGCTCAGCATCTTAGTAATTCTTGTCTTCTCCTGCAGCAGAGCCTCTTTTAGACCACTCTCTCGGCGCCCCCTGGAGTTCAGTGCCTCAATCAGCTGCCCTAGCTGCTCTGGTGAACTGTAGAAAGCCCAGAGGTTTGGCTTGTCCACTGGCTTGGAGGACTCTTGAGTGCTATCGACAGTGGCGGAATTGGCTGTAGCCTGGCCAGGGCGCACAGGGGTGGCAACAGGGTCCTGAGGGTCTTTGTTCTCCAAGGTCGGTCCCTGAACTGCAGGCCCCGAGCCATTGGGCAGCAGCATATCCTCTGTGAGTCCCGAGTAATCCTCCTCCACAAAGAGGGCCGGGGCCGAAGGGAAGAGCCAGTAGCGACGGTAGAGACGGTCCCGTCCTAGAGGCAAGATGTAAGTGCAGACAGCTGCTTTCTGGATGCGCTCCAGCAGCTCCCCCTCCTTCTTCGCCTGCTCCTTTCGCAGGGCCTCCTCCTCCTCAGGGCTCAGTGTCGCCTTACTCTCTGTGCCGTTCACCTTGGGGGACTCTTTACCTCCTGCACTCTTCTCTACAAAGCAGACAAAAAAAAAAAATCTGAAAATTCTCATGCCCGAATGGGAGATCACAAAGGATATTATTAAACACTGCCCTATACAGTAACATATCCTTACTGCAAAATTGTTATACACAACTACAGTAAACTGATATTACTCTTCTTGCCTTTCTTGGGTTCAGATTCCTCCTCGTCCTCAGTGGCAGTGTCCTGTCCCATTTCCTTCTGGGCTGCCTCATGACTCTCAGTGCTGGTGTCCATCTCTTCCTGCTCCTCCTCCCTGCCAGAACAGACCAACACAAAGCTCAGTTTAAGTAAGAGTATGAATTAATTTTAAAAAATGCAGTGTCCAACAAAAGTTTAACTTTTGTTAATACAATATACTTGTCTGTTTACTAAAATATTATTGTTATTATTCTGACAGTTCAGATCTATTACTAAAACTTACAAAAGTTGCATCACAAGCAGTTCTCCAGATTCATGCTAAACTTTTAAATGACAGAAAGTCTATATCCTTGTTTTATTTATTAACACCCCCCCCCCCCCCCCATTCTTGGTAGTTAAAGAACAGTACCGACCCCTGGATCTTGAATCCTCACGATTAACATTTTTAATAGACATCATGCCCAAAGGTTTCTTTGGTTTCTAACTATTGATATATCAAAGTACAATGTTTCCTTTTATTTTGTATTCCCATTCCAGACAACACATACCCAGCTGTGTTTTCCTTTGTGTCATTTCTTTGTTCATATTCCTTTATCTTTTCGTGTTTTTCCTTCATCTTCAGTTCTTGCTCTTTCAGCTTTTCTTCCTTCTTCTTGCGAAACCTATAAAACAAGGATTCATTCATTTGATCAACCCAAGATCTCCACTACTGCATGTGTGGTTTTCCACCCAGATAAACGTCTACATAATATTGAGACTTCAGAGCACTTCATGGTGTCAGCATAAGACAAATAACAAAATCTTAGTAGCACTACTATCCTCTAAATAATTTACTGCAAGAGTTAAAGGAAACCAAAGGAATACCATATACAATTTCCTATAAAAATCTTACTCTTATAACCTGGATTTATTAAAATCTTTACACTTTCTACCCAATTTGAAATGCTGAATGTGTCACTTCTCCACTGCAACCAACTTACTGATCAGTGAACTAAGACAATTAATGTCCACCCTAACCCTCAAATGTGCCAAGACTGATGTAGTGCTCACTGTGGGCCCACAGCTCAAAAACAGGGGAGCTCCTGATCATGCGACTCATCTACACTCATATGGTAGGATCTTTACTTGATAAGCCCATGGGGATCCAGTATCTGCCATTATTTGGCAACATCATTAGGACATTCCTCCAGTTTCATGTGAACACAGTCTTAGTAGGTACTCATGCTGAAAAAGTATTTGAATGGATGTGTACAAACTAAAGCTCTAGCCCCAAAACACACAACACATAGTGAACAGGACTGCATCTGGGTACACAGTCCTAGCTGGACTGCAGAGAGTGAATACCTGGCTGCTGCTTCTTCCCTCTCCCTCCGGTGCTGCTCTGCCTTCAGCTCCCTGAACTCCTGCTTGGCTTGCCGGAGGATGTCTGCGTTGTCTTCAATGAAATCCCGGGTGGAGACCAGGGTCAGCAACTTCCCACAGAGAGCATGTAGGATTTTCAGCTTCTCACCTGAAATCCAAAAAAAAAAAAAAAAAAAGACAGCATCACTAAACTAAATATTAAGGAGGTAAAACTGTAAGAGACCAGTTCAGAAGAAAAACTTTTTAGAAATATGAACCAGGGCAATGTAGAGAACACATTCATGGTTAAGAAAATAAGTAATCTATAGCCAAAATGATTACAATAGAGATTTTTTTGTCCTTACTTTTGTTCTTACACCAGGCAAGCCTACTTTGGGTTTTACTGCTCATTAATTCTCTCACCTGGTAACAGATCATACACTGGGATGTTGGACAGCTTCTTTATCAGCCCTGGGCTGCAAAGCCGCAGCTCCACACAAGGGTCATCCATGGAATCAAAGCCACCCTGTTTCTGGTAGCGGTACTTGGCATTGGCTGATGTAACATCAGCACCTGAAGCCAGGATGTGAAGCCGAAGAATTTCAGAGAGAGTGCAACTGTCCAGGTCAAGTTGCTTTAAACTGCAGCCTGTAGAGGATTCATACACACTTCTTAAAATGATTTTGACTTCAAAACACTGGATCATAAATTCTGAGGTCAACTTAAAACATGGTCTTGCAGTAGTTTTATAGTTTTACCTCAAAATAGATTAGTTTATATTGAGCTTTCAAAGTTCCCCAAAAAGACTGCAAACTGTAGATTAAAAATAGAAAGAAATACCCTGGTATAGCTGAGGCCAGGCAGCTGCAAGAGAAGCCACAGCACTGATGGCAGACTGGGTTGGGTCTGCATCTTCATCCAGAGCTTCTGTGAGATCTAACGAGATAGAAAGAGAGTGCATTTAATTTAGAGATTTAATGCAGTTACATTCAAAATAAAACAGAACTTTTGTTACAACACACTACAGCATTGCTGCACAATGATGCGCTGACCTTTGGTGTCAGCCTCAGCTAGCTGCTCGCGTGCCACATCCTCCTGCTCCTCAGCCAGCGCCATGAAGATGGCGGACATGAAGAAGAACAGCAGCTCGCAGAGGGGGCCTTCGGGGTCACTGCCCATCAGGGCTTCCTCCAGGACCTCTGGAACAAAAACACACACAAAAAACATGTCAGCTTCACAGGAGAGTGGAGATTCATTTACAAGACAGGTCAAGTGGTCTACAAATCCTGAAGTAGATTAATGCATACTTAATTTACCATCACGCATGGGACAGACAGTCCCTTTGCATTTGACTTCTAATCATTCCCACCTAAAGTGATGCCTTCAGGGAACTCATCCTGCAGGTCAAAGAGCTCTCCAAAGGCCTGCAGGAACTCCAGCACCATCAGGGCCTCTCCGAAGAACTCGGGGGGCAGACGTGTCTTCACCGGGAGGGGTGTTGGGAGCTCCTGGAAGAGCAGACCAAACAATGGTCACAAAGGTGAAATCAGTAGTACATGTATAGATTAAAAGCAGCACCATTCAGTAGTAGTATCGTTTTGCAACGCTTCTGTTTTGCAACCTTCAGTATGTCTCTTATTAATGAGCTACTCGTGTTTATCCAATTGATTTACATCCATCTCCACGCACAGAATAATATTGTTAGGATAAAAAAAATGTTTATATAGCTCTGATTTGTATCCTTATACCAAAATAGTATTTTTATTATTCAATACACAGCATCAATACCGTACCTTAAGATCATCACATTCCATATCCTCACGCCGTTTACTCCACTGCTTCAGATATTCGGTATACTTTCGTTTCTCTTCTCGTAGCTTCTCCCGTTCCTGAAAAAATGAAATGTACAATAGAATGGGAGGTTGCAGTGGTAAACCAGTATAAAGAAAACGATGCCTCAGAGCGAGACACATTGCCCTCAGTCAACAATGTAGAAGCAGGTTGACCCATTTATCTGTTTTTTTATTATTGTTTACAATGGAAGCCAACAAAACAGAGTTACGGTGTTGCTGCTCTATCAATCAGTAGACTGGAGAGACTAAAATTGCAGGACACCAAAATGTTCATCTCACTAGGCCAATGTACATCTCAGCATGGAATATATACACAGTAAAAATAACTCAGCATCCGATTACCTTTTCCTTTTCTGCTTTCAGTCTGTCTTTCTCCTCTTTCTTTTTCAGTCTTTCCACTTCCACCAGCTTCTTCAGTTCCTCCTTCTTCTTCTCTTTGTCTTCTTTCTCCCTCTTCTTGGCCTCAAAATTATCTGATTTTTCTTGTCTCAGCTTTGCCTTCTCCAGAGCTTTAAAAGAAATCAGTGTTCTTGTCAAAACAGCAGAGACGTGGATTCTATCAAGGAATACTTGGTAGGCAGTGCAACAATGTGAAAGTTCTAAAACATAACACTGAAGTGTGTTTAACTCTTTCAAAACAGTTGAGCAGTCTAGTATTGATAACTCCATACAAAACTGTATATGGCTATTGGTAAACTAAACATTTTCTGGATTTGTTTTCTATTCCAATGTTGTGCACAGTGAACATTTGTTGCTGCCAGGGCCTGCACTCACACGCTGCAATTCAGCACTTAAACCACAGATATAAACATGCCTATCACATCAAGCGGTGATGTGAACCCACATCTCTACCTGAGCTTCAGTTCCCATTTTACAAGATCTCAAAAAAGAACCTTACCCATAGCTTTCATTTCCTCCTTTTGTTTCTGCAGCTTTTCATTCTCTTTTGCGGCTTTATCTTTGCTTAGATTTTTATGCCTGGGAGTATGTTCTCCATCAGTGGCAGTGTCAGACTGAAATAAAACCCAGGAGAAGCAGTGTGAAAACAATGAACACAACAAGAATCTATTTTATCAAACCAGTAACACAATAACTACAGGATATCAAATATAAGAATGCATCTAAAAATTAATGAATAAGTAGGTTCAAATTTACACCGTTTTAATAACTTAAAACACACACACCACAGTATTTTATTGCAAGATTTAGAAAGCAGAGTCTAATCACATTTGATTACTTACATGTCCACGAGAGGTTTGTCCACTGGAAGGTCTACATCGACCTTTACTTGCAGGGCTGAACACAAATGTTGGTGGCTCATCGGGGAAAAAGGAGGAGAAATTCTGGTCCAATAACTTATATTTTGTAATACTAGCAGTCTGTTCAAAACAAAAACATAATAATGTATAAGTGTTCCCCCCCGTATTAAGGCAGCCCTTTATACCACATAATACCATTCCACTACTGGCTTGGCTATAGCAGATCAAGGACACAGTATGTAAACATACCTTAATTCCAATCACACCATTCTGAGGCTCACAGTGTTGTTTCAATAGCAGTTTCAGTCTCTCTCTCGAAAACATATTTTTCTTACGGCTACAATAAGAAAGGGGGTTAAAAATAGGTTTTTTAACATCCCAAAAATAAAGTGAACACATATTGCTTAAACTAAAAAGTAACAACAGTCATGGAGATAGCATCAGGAAGAACAAAACACATATCCAAGAATATCAGGCACTTTAAAAAAAAAAAAAGGACAATTCTGTCAATTGCATTCAACTGGTTTTATCTTATAGGATACCACTTTCATCCAGATCCATATTTCATCTGTTTTTAATAGTAGTATCTACTGCTTTAAAGACACCTTTTAATCATTTAAGATTGCAGATCATTTAATCACAACTGAGGTTGTGTACAAATTAAAAAGCAAAGTGTTTTTCTTACTTAATCTGTCCAGTCTTGACAATAACGGGTTCACATCCTTCAACTTTAGTAGGTTGCACTTTGTACTTAAATAAAGAAGGTTTGATCATGGCTTTCTTTTTCCTAGAACACAAAAAATAGAGAAAATGTATAGTTCACCATTGATGGAAAAATGACAACACCTCACTGTTTAGAAATGCCTATACAAATGATTATAGGTAATATTTAGTTAGTTGTGTGGGTTGTTAGTATAGTTGTGTTGGTTTGAGGGAAGAAAAACAAATCAGAAATTAGATAATATTTAATTATGTAGGAGAATTTTTGAAGAGAAACACAGGTGATAGTTTAAATAAGGACAGTTGAGGAGTTAAGCCTGTCTGCTAGTCTGGAGAGGCTACAAGCAATGCTACTGAAAACAAATGGTGTGCTTTGATAACACAGGGTTTGTTTATTAACAAATAAAAATTTGAAATTACACCAACAACAAAAAACACTCTTAACAGGACAGAAAAGTAAAACGTGTGTCTCAAGGTCAAGTGTATGTTTACAAATTTTAATTCAATGACATCGCAATTTGAGTACTGCAGAGGCATTCATAAAGAGCTGATTAACAATAGCAAATACACAACTAGAGACAATATGTTTACTGACCCATTCTTTGCTGGAGATTTAGTGGCTTTGGTGTTTCCTTCATCTTCACTGTCATCACTTATAATGATAGAGTTTCCCTCAGTCTTGGGTTTGACGTGTCCGTTTGCAATGCCATTCTGTCGAGGCGAGAGAACCTCTAGAATCTTGCATGGCTGCCTAACATTAAGATAAAATAAATAAAGTTAGTATACTTTCAACGTAGGACAACAAAGAAAGTAGCCATTTGTTTCCGATATGTATCATCAAATGCAGCAGAAGGAATGTACAACTGTCCATCTGGTGTGTTTTTCCCCTGCAGATAAAATAGTACAATAGTACAATGAGTGAAAAAAAATAATATTCAAAACAGGGTCTATAAAGACAAACAAATAAATAAACTTGCTAGAAATTAGAAGGTTTCGGTACAAGAAATAGGTGCTGCTAAAGTATTCAGCTGGAACAAATGGTTAATTTAATTTGAAACACAGAACTCTGCTCATCAAGAGTTGAGGCTGTGTGGTCCAGTGGTTAAAGAAAAGGGCTTGTAACCAGGAGGTCCCTGGTTCAAATCCCACCTCAGCCACTGACTCATTGTGTGACCCTGAGCAAGTCACTTAACCTCCTTGTGCTCCGTCTTTCGGGTGAGACGTAGTTGTAAGTGACTCTGCAGCTGATGCATAGTTCACACACCCTAGTCTCTGTAAGTCACGTTGGATAAAGGCGTCTGCTAAATAAACAAATAATAATAATAAAAAGATAAAGAATCTCTCCTCAACTTACTGACTACAGGAGGGACTGAGGAAGTGCCTTTTCTTTAAGGTTGCACCACAAGCCTCATACTGGATTCAAATTACGCACCTCCTTGCACCCAGAAACTAACTAATCTTTGGCATGCCTGCAGGTGTCGTCATATTAGTGTGTAAAGAAGAAAGCAGTGTCTGTGCCCAACATGTCTCCCCTCCCCTGCTGTGGTTCCATGTTGCCTCATGTTTTTTAGTAACGCAAGGCAAGCATGTCTGATGAATGCTCCCGGAGCTAAAACAACCAATCAGAGTGGCTCTGTATGAACTCCACCCATTAGCCCACATCAGTCATTTCTGTTATCACCAAAACCGGCTAATCAAACTACATGTAAAAGCTCGGAAACAAAGCCCAAAAAAGACTTCTGAATGGATGAAACAATAAAATCCAATGTTTAAAAAAAAAAAAAAAAAACACCCACACAAAAATGTCTGATTACAATAGAGCCCCATTACATGAGAACAAACCTTTTTAAAACTTGTAGTCACATTGAAATTCAGAACAGCGGGCAAACCTTTCTAAGCCTTTTTCAAATATTCAGTATTTTGGATTAATATTTATAACCATTTGCCTTAAATGGCTCTGCAATGGCATGACATGTTGGTTTTGCCAAGACAGAATAAACACCACCTTCTGGAAACAGAATACAACATACTATATATTTTTCTAATAATTAATCAGAGATACAATTCTTTTAATCTGAAGATAATTCAGTAATTCATTTTGACAAATTATTCTTAAGGGTTACAGTTTACTTACAACAAAAACACTACCCTTTTTTAAAACATACCATATTACTGTTACACTTTTCATTTTTAAAACTACAGAATACCATCTGGAAGCTTAACGCTGACAAAACGGCAGAAGCAACATAAAAATAATCAATACGATTCTTTAGTTCAAAAACGAATATTGCAAACCATGTTTTTCCACGCTTTGAAAGTTACAAATATGTGGTTAGTTTAAATAGATTTTTAACAGTGGTAACATTAAGTAGGTCATTTTGAGTTTGAACTTCAGCACGTGTCTTTCTAATACCACGTTTCCATGGACCACATAACACGGGTATGTGCTCGAGTTGCCCCCCACACCTACGTTTCCATGTTTTTAAATTACTCCAGTTGGCTCTTAGTTCGGACGGGAACCCTAATTATCTGGTCCGATTTCACTCCTCGGGCTGGGAGGAAATTACATCACTAAATGTCAATCAAATGTTGTAGGGGGTGGGAAAATACCGTATAATGGGACGTTTTGGCTGGCATTAGTCGGCAGATTTGCTACTTTGGGGGATTTTGAATTGCCGTTGTTCACTTAGCATGGTCAAAGAATTAATTAAACCCTTGTTAAAAAAAAAAAAAAAAAACACAACAAAAAATGCTTAACATTAAAAAAGAACAGTCCGACAACAGGTACAGGTTACAGTGCCTCTTGCATTCTGATCGCATCAGATCAATTCCATATTTTTTAAATTCTTTGATGGAAATGTCCGGTCTACTTTTAATCACTGCCATTCTCATATCCACTTTGACATCTGGCACATTATTTCCCTTGTCCGGCGCTTCTTTCCCTGTTCTGCATACCAGTCTTTCTGAGGTATATGTACTGCATGAAACCAAAGTGAAAGAATATCTAGATGGATTTATCTTTTAAATCATTGACAATTTGACTGCAATACCATCTGCAGCGAATGTCTTGACCTTTTAACTCGCAAGTATTTCCTGCCCAACTCACGTGATAACTCGGGAAAACCATGGAAACGCCTCATTTTTCATCAACTCGAGTTCTGGGAGAATTCAGACCAATTCACTCAAGTCGACGTGAACTGGCTGTCCATGGAAACGAGGTATAATTTTTGAGGTCCCCTATGGGGATCCCGAGTGGCGCATCCGGTAAAGGCACTCCGCGTGGAGTGCAGGATGCGTCCTATAGCCTGGACGTTGCCGGTTCGAGTCCAGGCTATTCTACTGCCGACCGTGGACGGGAGCTCCCAGGGGGCGGCGCACAATTGACAGAGCGCCGCCCGAGGGGGTGGGGCTTAGGTCAGCCAGGGTGTCCTCGGCTCATCGTGCACCAGCGACCCCTGTAGTCTGATCGGGCACATATGGGCATGCCTGTAAGCTGCCCATAGCTGCGTTGCCCTCCGACGCTGTAGCTCTGAGATGCCTGCACGGAGAGTCTGCAGCGTGAAAAGAAGCGGTCAGCTGCCGCTCCCGAGTCAGCGCGGGGGTGGTAGCGGTGACCTGAGCCTAAAAATAATTAGATATGCTAAATTGGGACAAAATAATAACATAATTGGCGACTACTAAATTTATAAGAAAAAAAAAAAAATGGGAGGTCCTCACCTAGTTCCATTTGTGCTCGTTACATCTACAGTTTCTCCAGCGAAGAAGCGATCCTTCACGTAGGTGAAGACATCATCACAGATGTCATGGAGCCGAGAGCGGCGTGTCAAGGTGGCGAGGTACAGTAGGGGCATGATCAGGGGCTCAGGGAAACTCTGTAGATTCTGTTTGGCTCGTTTCTCACATTCAAGAGCTTCTTGGTAAGTCAGTCCAGGCTTTCCTGTAATAGCGCAGCTCCATACCAGACTGTTACAAAGGATAGTCCTTTCAAAAAATTCACTGCAGATTATAAAAAAGCACATGTTAGTTAACTGTCCCATTTCGTTCCAAGACAATTTGTTTCCTTTTTATTTTTTAATTGACAGCTCTCTAAATATGTAAACAACTTTACCAAATTAACAAAAAAAAAAGGGTCAACGTTTAGTTAGAATGTCATTGAAATGCTCCTATACACATTTAATTTTGTTATTTTCATATACTGAAACTTCTATCATAAGGGCACTATATACCTCAACAAAGACAACTGAACACATAGAAAGTGAACACATTAAGTAGAAGCCTAAAAGGCAAAATTACATTTGGAACATTCTAAATATTAATTGTTTAGGCCTCTCTATTCACAATAAGGAAGATCTCATCATAACCTGTAAATGGTATTTATTCAAAGAAAAACAAACTACCGAATAATTCTATAAAATAGTTATTCTGAACACTGCATACTGAACAGATGCCAAATGGGTTGCTTTGGAATCTGTCAAACCTTAGAGTCTTTACTTAAGTTTAGGGTTAATTATCTATATTACAGCTTTGTTTATTCACATTGCACTGTTTGATATGAACACAATAAGGGCAATAAGTAACATACAAATCAATTTATGGCACTGCCATAATACATTACTGCAGTGGCAGTATTTTATTTATTTTGATTTAATCAATTAATACATATTGATTTTCGAAAAACAAAACTTCTTACTCCATATTTTGTGTTTACTAAAATGGTAAGGACTTGAGGGGTGTTATTTTTATCTAAGAGATCTAATCCTATTAACCCAAACCTCAACCTCATGTAGAGAATAATTACTGCAGCCAATACAGAGCAAAGGCTAGTATTGGCTTATACCTAACAGCACCAAAAGTATATATACAAAAGTGTGTTCTCATAAAACATGCGTATACTGTACATGCTTATTGTAAAGCAAGGCCTATGCAGATTAGTTACAGTACTAAAGTATCAACCCACCAGACGGCATCTTCTCTACAGTGTTATGAGAATTCGTGACATTGGATCACCTATACCATCAACAGAGTTCAATTCTAGTTGTTTTTATTTACAAGCCTCAACATATAAAACTTTGATCTAACGCCTTAGTTCGAGTTTGAACAAACTGAAACCGACTTCCTTGACTGTGTTTTTTTTTTTTTTTTTTTTTAATTGTCGAACTACGAATGTCATCTTTCTGATTGCAAAGATGAACCACTCTCTTAGTTGTTTGAAATAAATAACCCCCTTACTCATAGTCTCTGAAGATCTCGTTGGTTACTTTGCAATGAAAAACTTCTTCCGCGGGCTTGAGATTCAGTGGAGGTTTCTGTCTGACAAACGGCTTTCTGTGGAGAAGCGGCATCTTTTTCCTTTCTCTTCTGTCTCTCTTAACTCTCGGGACTTTCAAAAATTGGAGGGAAAAACAAAGTAAAAAAACTACTATCAGATAGTCAACTGTTGCCTCCCAACTCACCCAGTTATGCAGGGAACAGTCTGAAGGAGAAACACGTGTAGAGAGAAGCGAATTAAAGTTTTTAATGAGATTTCTTAAAGAGGAAATTCAGCCTTTTGTTAATGACACACGCTTCCCAGTCCCTCACTCACACACACAATAGTAAGTGACGTTAAATCCTGCCCACATGAAATGTGCTCAGGCTATCATACCGTATTTTACTGCTTATAATTAGAAAAATATGTATATAATACCAATAAAACCAATACACCTTTCACAACAGAGTTAGGAAACTCATTACCGGTCGTGTAATGATGAAAAAGGTTATCTGTTCAAGATAAACGTTCCGTTCCCGGTTGCCCGACTTGTCGGAGCTGTTTGTATTAATCAAGTTTTGATCCGCTCCAGTTCACAGATGAGGAAGGACAAAGAGGTGGAGCTTTCGCTTCTGATCCACGTTCCGGTTGGCTCATTGTTACCCTACTGACAAGCCTTTGACCAATCAACCAGGCTAGCGATAGAGTTCGTTGGGGTGGTGGGCGGGGGGGCGGTGCTTATCAAGAGGTCTCTTGTGAGTTTCACAGGCTTGAAAAGGATTAGTCATATTCGAGAGATTTCGTATTTATTGTCGTTATTCAGTAGCCCATAGCATTTTGCAATCACGTGGACCATCTTTGTTTTGGGGCCTCGCTCACGTTTTCTCAGCTTTACATACAACTATAGTTTACAAGCCAAATTACATTCTGTTCCTCATTGGATGTTTGCTGTTTGGCTGATGTTCTTTTTGTTTTCCAGGCATTATTTTGACTTTTACTCAGTTAAAGGCCATTTATCCTGCCAAAACTCTACAGTTTAATTTTCCACCCACTTCTTGTATTATTATAGGTATGAGGTAACAGGACTCCACTTATCTGGGCAGCATGAAACACAAGTGTAAGGTTCAGGTAGGGTTCTATTACCTGTAACACAGGAAGCCCCTACGTATTTAAATCTTGTCTATGTGTGTGTGTGTGTATGTAGAAGGGGTCCCATTTGAGAAACAATATAAGAGGCTATACCTCATGATTCTGAACCAGTGTTTAAAGATTAGTTCAAGGCTTTACAAAGACCAATGGACAGTTTCAAAGCCATGGTTCGCTGAAGGTGTTTCGTTGTGCTGAAAATTAGATGACAGGTGATGACCAACTGTTACCCAGGCACCCAGTTTAGCTCATTCAGTGGAACAGAAAAACATAATGGGAGCGATGATATATTGTGCACCAGGCTGCAGACTGTTGGGAATGCTATCATTAAATAATATAGTAGGGTTGTTTTAAATCCCATTGAAGATTTAAATGGTTCGCCTTAATTAGTTGCTCACATTGTTAACTGTCCTGTGTCCCAAGTGTTCTTGATATGTAATTGCCCACAATATTCACAAATATGTGGGGTTTTGCTTTCTATTTTATTTTTGGTAATGTTAAACTTTCATTTTGTTTAGCAAGAAAACTAACCAGATATTAATTTTCTTTACCTAAAAATCAGAAATATTCATTTTTGTAAATGAGCACTGATCCACAGTAACCAGTCTAATATGACTTTCCATGTTATTTTATTATTATTTTACTTTTTACTATAAATATGATAATGCACATTTTAATGGTTATTGGTAACTCTGGTGACATCTTTCTAAAAACTGTAAAGGAGAATGCATTTTAAAAGACTATGAACCCCAACAAAGGCCATCAGCTTTGTCTACAAGCTTTTTTTGAATGGGAAACTAGAGTTCATGCCAGACAAGCTATTTTGCCAGTAGTTTTATGCTACACATGAACGCATCTTATATGACTACTTAAGTGTTTTCAGGCATGCACTTAAAGAAATTTTTTCCCAAAAAAATCCAGTTTAAGAAGGTTGACCGACCTTTTTTGAAAATTATGGAAAATCCAACAATAAAGAACATGAATCTCCATAAGAAATCACCCGCTTCCCTCATTCTGAATAGACTTTTCGTTCTAAAAAAGATAACATGCTGGCATTTTCCTTTGTGAGGCAGACATAAGCCCATAGATGGTGCCATTATAACTCACAGTTTGTTAGAGAGCTATTCTCCTGAAAGAACTTGACCAATGTTCAGGGTAATCTGACATAGCCACTGTGTCTATTTTTTTTGTTTGTTTTATCAATATTGTAATTTGATTTTGAGGAATGGATTGAAATTAAACAGAATATATGAACTCTACCAGTAAAATATGGACCTACTCTAATATAAGAAATACACATAGTTTCTATTGTGTAATATAATTGCCAGAAATATTACATCATAAGAGAATACTGGTAAACACTTAATTTTTAGTTCAACAATTGTAAATCTTTATTATTTACCTAAATTTCAAAAGTGCAATTCATAAACAGTTAATTTGCTGAAGGCAGATTCCTGTCCCAGTCTGATGCAAATGAAACAGAACAGTGATCTATCATTCACAATACTAGAACCAGAGCATTTGTAATTAGGGCCCTGTGTTTTTCACTTGTTTTTTAACCTGTAATTTAGTCCTCTCGCCACATGATGTCGATATAGCCTCCACAGTAAGTCACGTTATGAGCAATCATTAAACAATCATCCCATTACATTAATTTAACCATGTGAATTGCTCATCTCATTAAAAGTACGTATTAGCAGATTAATAAACAGAATGCTGTAGATGGCTACTGGCATTTAATTAACCCTTACATCGCTGTGAATACGTATAACAGGATTTTAAAAGGCAGTTTTTTTTCCCAATATTATTTCAGAGAACTCATAAGTATAAATACGTTATTTAAAGCTTTTACCAGTACACTTTTAAGCAAATCATTTGTTAAAAAAAATGAATTACATTTCCTTGATATCTGGCTCTCACCGGTCACAAATATGTAATTTGTCAACAGAAGCTAGGGGAGGGTTTGTTTTTTTCTTGTGCATATATTTTGCTGTTAAACATAAGCATCGTCAGTTGATGTTGCTCTGTGAAAATGTGTAGATATGAAGAAACACTTCTTTCAGCATCCACAGAATTGGTAACTGACAAATATCTTCCAGCGTTTCTTGCTAAACTGTAAAAGTTAGTTATTCTGCATTTCTGTGGGCAGAAATTACATTACTGTTTCCTTTTGCATATAGCTGATATCCCTCCATTTCTGATTTACAGTAAGCATCAAACCCTGGAATAGAATCTACCGGGAGGGTTTCTTTAACTACAAAATTGTTGTGGGTCAAAAATCCTTACTGCCTTCAGAAACTTGTGAGCTGGTTGAATAAAACATGGTTTTATTCTGCACTGATCAGGGTTGTAGTAGCTTGTCAATTTGTCATAAATATTGTGGAAAGTTTTAACACACTGCTTGTTTATACTGGCATCTCTGCCAGGGCTCGGTATGTATTTATTAATTCTGCAACTTCATTATACGTTTGATAACCTCTAACGTTACAGCTTTGAAAACACTGTATAAGATCCACTAGTCCCTTAACATGCGTTGCAATCATGGAGTTGAGACACCAGGTGGACATTGCTGCATGCGATCTCTCAAAGAAATGCTTTTTGATTTTGTTGGTGCATCCATTTTTTCATGTCTCGAGATAAGCTTTTTCTTTAAAAGCATCAATTAAAATAGCCATAATTGTCCTTCATAATTAAGGGCTATTTTCTAGTTATCCAGAATGTAATGACCCGTCATTACCTTTCAGTGCCTGCAACTTTATACTGGCTTGGTTACTAAAGGTGCCTCTCAGACAATGGTACACAATAAAAGCAGATGCTGTGTAGTAATCACAATTGCTTCTCTTTTCAGGACTACAATACAGCATCTGTGTGCAGTATCCCCAGCAGAATAATCAAAGGTATGTCATATCAGATCAAAATGGCATGATGAAGTAAAATTGACATGTGAAAAAGATGGCATCATTGGTATATCCAGAGCTTAAAAACAACGTGGCACTGAAACAGTTAACCTTCACTGGACAGCACCTGTAATGGACATTTATTGAGAATCATAGACTACAACTGTGTACCATGTGGTCTGTACCATTGATATGTAAGAAGTTAGGCAACACTTCAGTGAAAGACCTAATATTTACAGGACAACAGTGGTGATGTAAGAAAACCTAAGAAAACCAAATAAAGCTGTGTAACACGCATTCAAAAGTCACATGGCAGCCATATTAGGTCAGAGGTAAATTTCAAGGTCAACAACACATTTAGCGTGATGGGTTAATATAACCTTGAAAATATGAAGTCACCAGTTCAAATGGTTTGAAGTTGCCAGCTTTAATAGTTTACGAGATATTTGTAGTAGCAGGCGAAGTAGAGGGTTTATAATCTCATACAAGCTCCCTTTATATGGATGCTTAATTACATGACCAGGGTGGAATATTACAAATTTTAGGAACAAGTCTGGTATGGGATTTACATGAAAACATACACATACAGTATACACTACAGTAATACTGCCCTGTGTCACTATAGTTGTTGGTGGGTAGTGAACTTTTCTTTCCATTATTTTGAAGATACAGTACGTGATTCAAACTACACATACGTTCCATTAACTTAGATAACCAGTTTTGAAGAGTACAACATGTTGTCTAATTAGAAGGATCTGAAGGAGGGTTGAAATATAAATGCGCAGGAAGCCACATCCTCCCTAGCTGGATCTGCCCCCCTCCTTCCCACCCTCATGATCAAAGCTGACGTGGGTCTGAGGGAGGGATGACTGAATGCAGAGAACCACATCCTGAGCCCATGGTCATAGGAATATAAACTACACAGCTGATACAAGACAAAACGGCAACATATTTTTCAGCACAGGTATCTAGATTTATTTGTCCAATTTGGATATTATTCAAAATTGTATTTTTTGTTACAAAAATATGTTAGTAAGCATGTCTTTGAGTGTCCTTTTCAAACAGCTTTAAGTCACGTTATGAGCAATTTGTTAAAGATGATGGCTATACGATTTCCTTAGGCAGACATGGGTTTGGCAACCAGATCCACAGGCTTAACTACTATGCAAAAGAGCCTGGCTTATTTTAATTATATATATAACAAAAAACAGTGTGGCGTATAAAAAGTCTACTCATGGCAAAGCCATTGTAATTTACAAACTACAGCACACTTATTTTAGCATGATGAATATTTCACAACCTTTGGAATCCAAGAACTAGGAGGCTCAGAGTCTGTTGAAATGCTTGGCTACATGCGGTTTAACAGCAGTTTCAAATGTTAGTACTCCTTAGGAGTTTTACCACCTTCTTTCTGAATTGTGGCACTAGTAGATTGGTAAACACTTTGATAAGTTAAAGTATTCTGTAGAGATGGACCTGCTTCAGTGCATCTGCATCAGTGTCCTGCCCCAGATATACTTCATAGTCAAGGGGAACTTCTTCCACCCATTGATTAAGCTGTATAGAAAACTTTATATAAAAAAAACAAAATATAATAATAATTTTAAACAAATTTATATGTTACACACACCAATATTCCATTGTAGAGTCACATTTAGACAGGTAAATATAGATATATTGATATAATATCAGGTTTAAATGCATCCTGCCCTTCTACAGACCCCAATTTGAGATTAGCCACTTACAATCCTGCACTGCAAAACCAAACACACAAATCACAATACCAGGTATTAACAGTTTAATAGCTTGAACATAAACTGTTTCTTGAATTATTAAAAATGCTGTAAATGCCAACCTAACAAAGATCTAATGATTTTAGTACATTGTTTTTTTTTGTTTGTTTTATTTTGCAGTTAGTGATTTATTTTCTCTAAGGTCGATCAAGTTCACCTGAAATTAGGATATTTACCTGAAGTCGCTCAATTGATTCTTGAAGGCTTGGCACAGTTAGCAATAAGGCTCCTTTCTTTCTTGTATGTTGACTCACACATTGCCATGCCCTTGACAGGAAACAAGAAACAAATATTATTTATATATTGAATTTTACATCAATTTTGGACACAAAGGGCTGTTTATTAAGGTATTTTCCCTCAAACTGCAATTTTTAAAAATGTTTGTTAAAAGAAAATAGAACGGTAATGTTACCTACAGTTTAGGTACTTTTGGTTAAGTAAACAAGTTGGCATCAAGTCTAATTAATAATATTTCCTTCAGGGGAGCAATGATGTCATTAACTCTTTTGTGCCTTCGATGAAATAAACACCCATATACACCTGAATATAATCCCATTTGTTTGGGGGGGGTGGGGTCTATTTCACTGATTAAAACAGATAATTCATAGCTTACACAAGCTATTAACAATTGCAAATTAGAATAATAATTACCTGCTCTGTTCTTCTGCATCAAGAAAGTATTCAAATACGTTGTTCATAACTATGACATCAGCATTTTGCAGGAGGGAACTCTGGGAACAAATGTCTGCATGGACTACCTAACAACAGAAATGAAGATAAAGACCTGAGCATTTGAAATCTAGGTACAACTCCAAGTGAGCTGAACAACACTGTAATGGTAACG
The DNA here is from genome assembly GCF_902713425.1 of Acipenser ruthenus. Classification (NCBI taxonomy): domain Eukaryota; kingdom Metazoa; phylum Chordata; class Actinopteri; order Acipenseriformes; family Acipenseridae; genus Acipenser; species Acipenser ruthenus. The sequence goes on from NC_081206.1 coordinate 24,648,520, forward strand.
CCTCTCCCCCAGCAACAGGAACTCCTGAGATACAACCCTTCACTACAGTAGAGCCCAATGTATTTACCTCATGTATTGTAAAAATAGTAACAGAAAAAAGAATACCTGTATTCTGTCTTTAAAGTGATACTTTGTGATTGCCATTTGCTGAAGCTGGCAGAAATCCGCATTGATCTCTACCCCGACTAACTGGGAGGCAGAACTGTATAAATAGCCCTGTAACAAAAAATGCACAAGGTTTGAATTTTTACTACAAAACAAATATAAATTCTTTAGTGTGTTTATACTGTATCAAGGCATTGATCAACACAAAATTTAAGGGGGTGGTAAAACTAGTATTGTATGTTTGGAATTATTTTAGTTTGATTAATCAGTACTTGCAAAAGGATGTTTTACTCAAGATTTAAAAAATGTGTGTGCTGTATGTTAGAAATATTTTTAAAACTTGTTTTTATGAATTATATGAAGTTGGATAACATGAAAAGGCTCTAAACTGCTGTGGGCTTTGTCAAAAACAATTAAACACTTTCTTGAATATTAAATGTAGTTTTTAAAAAAACACACATTAAAAATAAATAAATAAATAAATAAATAAATAAATAATAATAATCCCTACTTGTAAATAGGCACCATGCTTTAAATATATTACAAAGAAAGACATATATTGAAAAGACAGACCTGTCTCTGTGTGAATAGTACAGTATTGAGCCTTACCCCATACAGCACAGCCCCAAGTCTGGAGCCCACATCAACAAGCACTTTTCCTGTCAGATCTGGTAATACATGATGGAAAAGAAACTTGAGTTCCATTGTGGAGAAAGAGTGTGAGATGAAACCTAGGTAAAACACAAGGATACGAGTACAGTATGTGGATTACAACAAACATTGCACCCTACTTATAGGACTGCTTTAAACAAATAAGGTGCACATTTCATATGTCTTATTAGTGACTTGAACCATGAGAGTGAAGCTAGGTTTCTGTTTCCACCGCAGTGTACGTTGAGAAATTAAACCATTGTACCAGTCAGTCAGTTAGGCTCCCATGTCCTCAACATCATTCTTTTTTAGAATCCCAGAGTTTCTGCTTTACCGCCATCTATTACATCATAAATTGGATAACACAGCAGATTTGGTATAGCCATTCACTTCACTATTTAAATATTTGTGTCTTTGGTCATGTAATGTCACACTTGTACAAGTCCTGCACAATGCTGAATGTTGCATCAATTACATTGTTCTTGGTCTCCACTTTCTGTGGGATGGAAAAAAAGGAACCACTGGAAATCTCACAGGTATTAAGCACCTGACTTTGAAGAGTACCACAGTAACTATGCAGAGAGTCAGTTCTCAGTGTATTTATACTGTACAAGCAACTTAGTTGGGAAAATCAGGTAGACCAGTAATACAAAACTGAATAAACCAACCCAAAGGAGAAGTGTTGTGGGATCCACAGTTTAAACAGTAGTTCCTGCTCATCTTCCCCTCCTCACACAGAGAGTCAACAAACTCCTCATCATATAGGAACGCGTCTACATGAATCGTAGGTTCTGGATTCTTCTGCATCTAAAAATGCAGTACCTGTTATCAGTTTAGCAAGTCATTACATTGCCTACTACAGAGTAGTTACAGGCCTCACCATGGATCGAAATAAGCCTCCCAATACATAGCAGTTTGATCCATTCCTGGTTTAATAAGATAAAACTGAGCTTGTTAACTGTGCACTGTGGCTAATCAAGATTGTAGTAAAACCCGGAATGGGTGAAAACGTTATGCAATAGGAGTCTTATTTCCATCCCTGCTCATTAAGTTGACACTTTGCATGGCTATGTGTTAAAACTGCACATCATTTGGAGAGCAATTATCTTATTTACAGCTCGTCTCATTTTGCTATTCTATGCTGTGGATGACGTCACGGTGAGTGACACTACTGTTATACTGTTTTACAAATCCTTTAGTTAAAAGTTACTTGAACAATATTTTAACTAGTTACTGTTACAAATATTTCTTCTCAGGCACAGTTTCCAATTAACTGATTTTTTTGTTTTGTTTTTTTTTTCTTCAGATTGGCCAGGCTGAAGCTTGAAATATTCTTTGAAGATCCAGTTATCAAACCCCTCCACTGACACAATTTTGTAGCAAGATGATAAACAGCGTGTTCATGTGACATGTTGGACTTGCTACGTTATTTTTGCACATAAGATGTAATGCGTTACCACATTTAATTACCTGTCTGAAAAAGGAATCGTTACCGATACAAGTTACTGAAAAGTGTAATAAGAGTACAGTTACTCCCCAACACTGTATGCAAAATCATGTGTGTGTAGAGTGGAAGGTTGACACATAGTATTATCAGCGAAATCATAATGTGGAGAATACAGCCTATTGCTTATTGGTTTTCCTTTTTTTTAGTTGCAGTCACTAAACTGCAACACTGCCATTGACAAAATCAAGATAATTAAAAACATCTACTGTACCTTCTGAATAGCTCTGGGTTCTGATTTAACCATTGCTTCCACAGGTAAACAACTTCTAAGATCTTCTGCAATACTTTTAAGTATAATGTCGTTGTTGTCAGTGCAGCACTCATCCAGTTCATCTAAAATATCAAATGAAAAATATATTTTTCAATTAATGTGCACTTCAGCCGGTCCATGCATTTCTATATCGAAACTCCAAAATGGAAATATAGTACTTAAAATGTGAATAACATTGTCATACTCTAAATTAGTGTTTTGAGAAATATGAAATACAATTCTTACTGGATACCCTTAACCACTGAACGAGTTTGGGGAGTTCACTTGATTCTACTTTGGAAAGCAAGTCGAGAACGGCTGTTTTAGCAGTTGAAAAATCCATTACTAATGTATATTACAATACACTTGAAATAAATAAAAAATTGCACGCTGTACCGCCTCCGGTTTGAAATCGCGTGTTATATTGTCAAACGTGAGTATGAAACCAAGCACAGACTTACAGTTAAGGTGTTCCCGTTCGCGGAAGTGCAACAGTAAAATTCCAACATCCTATTAACTAAGGGTCTGTTTTGTTTTGTTTTTGTCGTAAAAATAAATTTACGAATGTGGTCATAAGATAGTGATGTTCAGTCTTGTAGTACAGTAGTTCGTTAACACTCCAAAAGGCCAAATGGCAAGCGACTCTAACAGCAAATTAAACATGCCACCTTAAGAATATTTTGTCTTGACGAGATCAGAAGGGGCGGGTCGTTGCGAACCAGGAAGGGGTTACCGTTTCCTGGTCGGGGTCAGATTTTAATGGTGACGTTTCTATGTGGTCTTGGTCGGAAGAAGAGGTTTAGCGTTTGTTCAGATTCTACTAGGTATGCGTTTCATTTTCTTTATTATTAAACCTAATTGCTATTTCAGAAAAAAAGACAGTTATGCCGCGTTTATTGTGTATTATTACAATTATTTATAATGTCAAATGCATCGTAGTATGCTAGGGCCCAGCGGGTTTGTTGTGTGACCGTATGTTTTATTTAGTTTTTACTTTATTACTGGTAGACTTCATTAGCAAGGTATGGTTTATTTTACATGTTCTGTGTATAATATGTTGTAGTAAGTGTACATTCATCTGTTGCAACCTGTTGTGTAAATAAAAAGTACGTAACAAATATGTCCTGCGTGTAAATAAACACAACAGCACGTTATTAGTGTTTTCCCACATGTTTACTGTTAAATAACACTTTCCACTGCACACAGTCGTTTAGGTACTACTACCACTGCTGGTAGTCGGAGTGTTAAAAGCCCTGCCCTTGCTCCTGTCACACCATAACGCCTCGCCGTTCAGCTGGGATACCTTATGGATTGAGTCCGAGGATCTTTGTATTGAACAGCCGAGCAGGCCTCACTTTTAATGATTCAGTTGTATTTACAACTGCGTTTTCACCGGATTATTGGTAATTTGAACTCCGTTCTTTTCTATTGCACAATTTTCTGTGTCGTGGTGGCTTTGACGTGTTTAGTTGAATTATTGTGTTTCTTTTGTAAATCAGGTTTTTAAGAAGTTGTCAAAATGGTGTTAGCTGATCTTGGAAGAAAAATAACATCAGCGCTGCGGTCGCTGAGCAATGCAACGATCATCAATGAAGAGGTAGGTGATATTATTTATTGTACACTTGGCACTGTATTAATACAGGCGAGGTACAATGCCATATTTCTTGATTGGTAAAAAGAAAAACATAGTTAATTAGTTAGCTTAAATCATTAATATGTAAGTCAACATGATGTAGAATTGCATACATCTGATTCTGGCACAGTCAGACATATTGTTGGCTACGGGGATGGATTTCTAGTACCAATTATGTTACTGATTTAACAGGCACGGTTATTGCTAGAAGTTCATTTGATATAGTGATTCTGAATGGGGCAAAAATTGTTGCAGTAGCCAAATCTTTTTTTTTCTTCCCCTTCATCTAGTATTAACCTAATAAAGAATGCAGTTGCTTTAACTGTTACATTATCTTGGTTACTTTTCCTGCAGGTTTTAAATGCCATGCTCAAAGAAGTCTGTGCGGCATTACTAGAAGCAGACGTAAATATAAAACTCGTTAAGCAGTTAAGAGAAAATGTCAAGTAAGTATATGAAACATATGTCATTCCTTTTATTTGGGCCATTTGTTGCATTCATTATTTACACTTTACTTAAAATCCCCGTGCATCTGGGATATAAAATGGTGTCTGTCTGTCTGAACACTGGTCGTACATGTTTACTGCTGTTTAGTAAGGTGTATACGTTATTTTTTTAATAGGACCAGTTAATGTATATGCTGTATAACAATACGCATGTACAACACTTCACATTTGTCCATATATCAGGAGAGTCGCTTATCCAGTTACAAGGGAACTGCGTCATAACGATATTGTATAGTTTAGATTACGTTATTGAATGGTGATATATGCGGGCATCTCTGCACGTTTCTGTGTCGCCCTTACGTTTTTGCATCTAGTTGGAGAATAATTTCCAATTGTGATTAAACATTTAATTGCTAATTTATTATTTTGCACAATTTTGTACATACTGTTGATCTGTGTCATGATCATCAACATTTTTTAAAAATCTGATTTTGAATTTACTGTGGTGGCAGGGGATAAATGTTACAGAATTCGTTCCATATTCACACAAACACATTTGCAATTGTTTTGATTTATTTATTTAATTCACTGAGGGGTTGCCTCCAAAGTAATTTCAGTAACCACTAAATTATCTTTGTAAAACACCTGTAGCTTTCCATCAAAACTTTTTTTCTGATGTAAAAATAGTCTAAAAACATTTAAAACAAATAAAAAATAACATTGCTAGTTAGATCCTAGACATCTGAACAGTTGCTATTAATTGGCTTAAATATTACAGTTATGCAATCTTTTACATTGCTTTATATGGCTATTCAAAATGTTTTGACACAGGGAAATGTGTAACTGAAAGCTGTTTGGCAGTGTGATCTACTAAGATCTGTACTAGTTTCACTCTGGCTGTTGGAAGGACTTGCATTGCTTTCATATCATCAATAATATATTCTAAATTCTTTTGTAGGGCAGCAATAGATCTTGAAGAAATGGCCTCTGGTCTTAACAAAAGAAGAATGATACAGCATGCAGTTTTCAAAGAACTAGTCAAGGTACTTTTATGTTTTGATATAGAAGTAATAGGGTTGTAGGCCTTGTGCCTTTAGCTGCTTGACTCCTGGTGGACAGAAAAATAAGCAGAAAATAATGTACACAGGTTGATCAGTGCTGGAAATTGGCTTATAAAAGTTACGAAGTTTTAAGCTGGCTTTTGGGTCTTTGTTATTCAGTCTCTGTGTGTGTGTTTTTTTCGTCTTAATAAAATACTTTTCTTTTTTTAAAGCTTGTTGATCCAGGAGTCAAAGCCTGGACACCAACGAAAGGAAAAAATAATGTCATCATGTTTGTTGGTCTTCAAGGGAGTGGAAAAACAACAACCTGTTCAAAGGTATGAAATAAAGCTCCCCTTTGCTGAAATGTGAACTTATTCTAGTTGATAAGCTGAGATGTATGTTGACTTTAAAATGATGTATGGTTCCTTTTGCTTAGTGTTTTTTGTATATTTTCACAGTTGGCATATTACTATCAAAGGAAAGGCTGGAAGACATGTTTGATATGTGCAGACACATTCAGAGCAGGTAATGTTGAACATTAAACAATGTAACTTATGAAATGGAATAAAATATATATCTATATGCATGCTTTTATAAGCTGGGTGTTAGTATTTTTGTAGTTTGTATTCATTACATAATTATTTTATAAATGTTTGTATACACATGTACAATTTTTTTAACCAGCCATGACATGTAGGACAGTAACTGGTTCAGATTATTATTAATTGATTTCTCAGCATTAAGATCCCATTTAAAAGTAATATTGTTTTTGCTTTTTAGGTGCTTTTGATCAGCTGAAACAGAATGCAACAAAAGCAAGAATTCCTTTCTACGGCAGGTATGCTCTGTAAAATAAGAATGAACCACACAGTTTCTGGTTGTGCATAAGGAACATTGCATCACCTTACTACAGCCATTTGCTAAAATATAATTTGAGTGGTAAAGTGGAAGGTTAAACCTTCTCTGTTTTCTGCAGTTACACAGAGATGGACCCAGTTATTATAGCTGCAGATGGTGTGGAAAAGTTCAAAAAAGAAAACTTTGAAATAATAATCGTTGACACCAGTGGCCGTCATAAACAGGAAGACTCCTTGTTTGAAGAAATGCTTCAGGTTTCCAATGCTGTGGTAAGTCAGTCGCAGCATGAACAGTGTGATATATGTGAGCGATGATTTTTAATTTAACACAAAAAAAATACATGCAGTTACATTTTATTACAGTTTACTTCTGAATTGTTTTTATTCTATAGCAACCAGATAATATTGTGTATGTGATGGACGCGTCTATTGGTCAAGCTTGTGAAGCACAAGCCAAAGCTTTCAAAGATAAAGTAGATGTGGCCTCTGTGATTGTGACCAAACTGGACGGACATGCAAAGGGTGGGGGTGCTCTCAGTGCGTAAGTATCTTGTTAGTTTCTCTCTCTGGCTGAAATGGTGCTTGTCACATTTAAGTTTTAACATTGTTCATGATAAAATATAATGCATTAGAAATCAACCAATTACAGTTAAGGATATGTCAGAATTCTGCTTCATCATATCCTGTGCAGATGTCAACACTCCAGCTGAAATCTGAAGTTACAAATATAAGTTTTGCTTCATAATTCTCTTTTCCAAACTGCAAAAGATGGCATCTTGTATAGTAATTTGGAGCTGTAACTGATATGTGGAACGCTGATATGTGTTTTTAAAACAATGTGTGTGTTTTTTTCCTTAGTGTTGCTGCCACCAAAAGCCCTATAATTTTCATTGGTACTGGAGAGCACATTGATGACTTTGAGCCATTTAAAACCCAGCCCTTCATCAGCAAGCTTCTTGGTTAGTTTTCATCATTTAGTGACTTATGAGTAGACCTAAAAAATTATTTTTCAGTTTAACTTTTCAGTAGACCATTGAACTGTGATGATCAGAAAGCAAGTGAACTGGTACTGGAAACGAAGGCTTCCAGATTCTTATTGATGGAATATTGTATTATTTTGGTTTTAAAGCATTCATAGGCCTTGAATCAGGATCATAATTACTGACATTGCATGTATTGTAACATTTTAATGAGCATCTGTGATTACTAATGGTCATTTGTCATTTATTTTTTCAGGTATGGGAGACATTGAGGGATTGATAGACAAAGTCAATGAACTTAAGCTGGATGACAATGAAGAGTTGATAGACAAGTTGAAACATGGTAAGGATTTTAATTCTGTTCATCCAGTTTTTGGTTATTTTTTATTTAAGTGACGTTTATTTCTTTGTTTAACTACGGACACTAAGGAGAACATATTTGATCGGGTTGCTTGAATGTAGAATTTGTAAACACTGTTCTTGTTTGTTGTCACGATCTCCCCTCATTAAAATGTGTATAATTAATGAACATTCATGAAGGTAAACGTCCTGTATAATGATTTGGCAAAAGCTTTAAATTGATAAACCTTCAATGTCTTGGTATGGGGAACAGGGTGGTTTGTCTTTTAAACATCGTAGAGTCCATACTATGAATATTAGGTATGTGTTTAGCTGAAATTTGTGTTTTTTATTCTTATCTTAGGTCAGTTTACATTGAGAGACATGTATGAGCAGTTTCAAAACATCATGAAAATGGGGCCTTTTAGTCAAATCATGGTAAGTAAAATCTGAGCGTCATTAGACTGTACATTAACCCAAAGGAAAATCTTAGTACATTTTAATTTTTATATATCTAGGTCCTAGATTTATAACATACTTAAAATGTTTGTGGATTTGTTGTGTTGTTGCAATAATTTGACAATTTAACAATATTCTATAGATTATTTGACAGTCTGTTCAGCACTACTTATGTTTGTTACATGTAATTTAACAATGGAGGGTTATAAGGTTGATGGATGTTTGTTTGTTTGTTTCTTAGGGCATGATTCCAGGATTTGGAACAGATTTCATGAGCAAAGGTAATGAGCAGGAGTCAATGGCCAGGCTGAAGAAACTAATGACAATAATGGACAGTATGAATGACCAAGGTAAAACTGAAGAGTGGATGAAAATATACTATGACATTTGTGGATATTATTTAACACCTGCAGTGGGTTTGTAAAGGATTGAGGCTCACAGATCATTGAGGGATGGAGGAGGAAAGTATTACTTTGTTAGAATTGTAATATTTGTTTAATTTGGTGCTGAGTGTTTGTTAGCCCATATCTGTTTATTTAAAAGCCAAAAGATTGACTTGACAATAATTGCCAGCATATACTCCTTGAGTTATTGCTCAGTAACTAAACAAGACTCCTTGTCTTGAATAGGTTTACTTTATACTATTAGTTTCTTCTCAAATTGACTGGGGCACTTCTTTCTTTAGAGCTGGACAGTAAAGATGGTGCCAAGCTTTTCAGCAAACAGCCTAACAGAATTCAGAGAGTGGGGCGAGGAGCTGGTGTTGCCACCAGAGATGTACAGGAACTTTTAACACAGTATACCAAATTTGCACAGATGGTGAAAAAGATGGGTGGCATCAAGGGACTCTTCAAAGGTAATAGAACACCTCGAAATTAGCTGTTTTTTTATTTTTTGATAAATGCTATATAAGGTTACATTTGATATATATATATATATATAAATATATAAATAAAAAATATATATAAACAGAATTTATAATTATGTAGTTTTAAAAATGTCAACACCTTAGATCTTGACACTGGATATTATTAGATTTCAAATTTGTTTAAATTCAGCTACATAACAGGAAACCTTCCTTGATTTGTATGTATAATGTACAAGTTATTAATTCAGTAATACAGTAGTAATTTGATGTGTCTAGTGTTACAATATATTTGTTTTGATAGGCGGTGATATGTCCAAGAATGTCAACCCATCCCAGATGGCAAAATTGAATCAGCAAATGGCGAAAATGATGGACCCCAGAGTTCTTCACCACATGGGTATGTTATGTTTACCACTTTCTCTTTTTTAAGTAGTTTATATTCAATTGCCCAAACTGTAGCCAACCCACTTTGGATTTGGATTATTAAATGACAGAAGGTAAGCAACATGTATTGATTCTGTTCTTGATTGGGAGATGTCCAAACAACACCGTTAGCTGTAGAAGAAAGCAGTGTCGGTGGCTTACCAGACAGGCCCATTAAGCCCCAGCATGGTTAGCAGATAGTGCTGTCCTATGTTTGAAGCATGTTTAATTTGTGTCCATTCTTCAACCCATTACATTTAGACAGGACATTCTTGGATATAGTAGATCCTTAGCATCATAAATATTTTGAAACTTAAGATGCAACCTGCCTAAGAAATGGTTTAAGTCTGAATATTATTTGGTTGTAAAAATATCAATTAGAAAATGACCACTGCTGGCCAATCAAGATCCCTTTATTTTGCTTGTTGTTGAATTTGTACAGTGTACAAGGATGATTTGTTCTTATTTTTGTGGTGTTTGATGACCCAGCTACACTTTTGGAAACAAGCTCAGTTTATTATGAGCTCTAAATCTTTTTGAATAAAAAGAATATCCACAGTGCTTATAGTGTGTGTGTGTGTGTGTGTGTGTGTGTGTGTGGTTTTTTTAAAACTATAGTTTGTGCATTATTAGGTTACACTAGCCGTAAAGTTAACTAATCAGTTTGCTTTCTAAGAGGAAGGAATGGGGTTTATTTTTAGGGTATTGTTCTAATGTTTGTTTTCCTGTGCTGCAGGTGGCATGGCTGGGCTCCAGTCTATGATGAGACAGTTTCAGCAAGGTGCTGCAGGCAACATGAAAGGCATGATGGGATTCAACAACATGTGAAGACAAAGCCTTAATAAACTGTGTCATTAAACCTTATTTAAAACAATCTTCTTTTAGGAAACAGGAGTTGTGGTGGGTGTGTTTCAACTTTTTACTCCCCAACAGTTTGAATTCGTTCAAATAACTGAACAAATGAGTTTCAGTTTTATAAAGTTTTGTTTTAATGTTTAATTTTCCCCCAGCAACACTACTCACTTTAAACATTTCAGTGATATTAATCTGCAAGTAGGTACAGTGCTCCCCCTTTATAACTCTGTAGTCGGGAGCCATTGTTAAAAAAGAGACCGTGCTGATTGTGTTCCACCTTATAACAAGAATACAAGTGTTAGTGTAATGGCATTATGGGGCAAATGGGAGCCATGACCGTACCGCCATACAACCTGTTCTGTAGTATAAAGGTGGAGCGCTGTAATTGGAAGAGATTTTCAGTTTTTTGGAAAAATTATATTTCCTCTTAGTTGCATTTAATTTAGTCTGGCTGTAATAGGCAGGCAATGTACAGGTGAAAAATTAAGCAAAATGGGGCTTTAGTCCATGACATTATTTTGTCATCAAATGTGTTGTATAATAAAATTTAAGATTTGTAAGTTATTCTGTCATTTGCTTTCTTTTATGTTACTGTTTATAAAACTATAATGGCCCTTTGTAAATCTGGTGTGTGTACCAGGACAAAACTGACATTTGTTTTATTTAAGAGGCTATCCTCCTAAAAAAAATATTTTAAATAAACAAGAATTTGAATTCTTAAGTAACTGCCAATGTAGTACAGCATTTTTACAGATAGTGACTGCCTCAGTTCCTTGTTTTCTAATGTATTCTCATTTCATTTTCATTTCATAACATGACAAACAGAAACACAGTATTTGTGCTTATGGGGTGGATGTAGGTTCACAACTGGTTTTACTTCTCATAATACTGCTGGCTCCTAATGATTTGTAATATAACCTTGGTGGGGTGTGTACCATTTTCACCTGTGGAGCAGACACTAATTCATAATTTAAATGAGCATGAATTACAATGGAACTTGCCACTACTTTGTAGTCACTCCCTATGCATCACCTTAAAACCTTTAAATAACCTTTGCTTTACAAATGAATTTGTCAATACCTGTTACAAATGAAGTTGTGGCTGGAGAAATTGAGTTTACCCAATTCAGACTGCAAAGGTCTGTAGAAAACAAGGTGTTGAAAAAATAAAGTTGTCCCGCTTTGATATACCCATCATTAATTCTGTGTTTTTAGTTTTTCTTTTTTGTGTATTTTTGTTTTGTTTTTACTCTGAGCTGAGCTGTGAAAAGCAGACATACCCTTTCGAAACATTTTACAGGTAGTACTATAACACACAATTTGAGAAATAAGCAATACACAAGATATATTAGGTTATTTAGTGGAACAAAGGTCAATTATGATTTTCACGCCATTTATATAATATTTGCAATATAAAATAATTGATCATATTATCTAGAATTTGTTTTTAAAAATTCAGCATCCATCAGCACTTCTTTATCCGTGTCTGTCTGAAATGTTAGTGCTTATTCCAGAGACTTAATGCTGGTTCAAACTTGGCCCACCTAACGTTACCTTAGGTAAGTTAGTACAAGATTAGTTCTAATGAGCGTCTTTGGAACCATCGGCCTGTGTAAAATTGTAAAGTTATTGTTGTCTACAGTCCACACCTTCAAATTAATATAACTCAATGTTGTAAACTTGCTACGGTCGGGCGTACAACCTGGGTCTCCAGAAATAAGTCATCCCGATTTTACAGGTTCAATTAAACAAACATGTTTATTATTTAAAGCTTCCTTATAATAATAATAAAAAAAAATTGCATGGTTGTTTCACCATTTCTTGCAAAGCATAATTCTAACCACTAGTACCTTTAAATAGTACAGAGGACAAGTGAGAATTGATTTGCTGTGACAGGTTTAGTTTGTGCCCCTTGACGTGGCAGGCAATGCAAAGGGGGCGGCCATGTTGTTGACGACGTCACCGGGATAGGCTGTCAGTTCCTTCGGCCCTTGGAGCTCAGGCAGCGGCGTTGTGTACGGGAGAAGCGGCAGCAGCCTTTCTGTTGGTAAGGCAAATATTTACACAGCTGCTCTGAAAAGTAAGACGTTTTAGCTTACATAAACTAACAGTGGATGATAAGGGTTTGTTGGACATTAATCAAAAAAGTTGGGAGGTGTGTATACTGTAGATAGATGTTGAAAAACTTGAATCTGCAATGCCAGGCAGTGGAAGTAGTACTATACCGAGCTATCGCTCTGAGGTCGGCGTATCTCAATGCTATGGTGGATTTTTGGGTTTAGTCATTTTTACTTGATGTAGCACCTAGATTATTACCTGGATTAATTACGTTTTTGATAATCAGTTGCAGTTGCAGTCAGTATATACTTGCTTACTGTTATATGTGTGCCATAATTTGAATTCGTTTTAAAATGTATGTTTAAATGGAAATACATTTATAGTGTAGGTTGTGGTTATTTAACTCGCTATTAGTCCAAATTAAAATGGTCGGCTAATAGATATTTTACTGGTGTCTGAGTTGCTGCAAATCGGTGCAGCGTTGGCATCTGTACGTCCAGAGTTCAGACTGGTGTCAGAGAGCTTGCTTGCACAGTTCTGGTACGAGAGACAGCTGGGGCCTATGGTACGTTATGTAGTATAGAACATTTCGTATACATTTATTTTGCGTTACGTTATATTACAGCCTTGTAGTATGTATATATAGATGTACACATACACACTATTTTAAACTATTGATAGTTGGCCTTTATATCCTCTATAGATCTGGTTTGCGATATTTTTTGTTTTGTTATCAATATGCAGTTTGTTGATTTATATGCATGTGTTTTATGTGAACCCATGATTGCAAACAATAACCCATACGTATGTTATCTGTCTGAGTTGTTATTTTGATATTGATTGTTTTATTGAATATTTACAAACAACAACAACAACAACAACAACAACAATAATAATAATAATAATAATAATAATAATAATAATAATAATAGTAAAAAACATACTACTTCCAAACAGTCATGGCGCCTATTTATCAAATCTTTTTATCCAGTGTACACTGCACATTTTTTTTAAAGGAAAACCACACTTGCATAACTAATGGGAAACGGCACAGAATGGCTACATTCAGAGTTTACTGTAATGTCTCAAACTGCCCCCTAAAGTAAAAAAAAAAAAAAAACAACACTTTGATTTACAGTGGGAAGTTAACACATCATGTTTGTTTAATACCTAAAATGATCTCTCATTTTCCCTAGATCTAGCATAGTAAGGAAACTATGGCAACCTTCCAGGAGTTCATTCAGCAGAATGAGGACCGGGATGGGGTTCGGTTTAGCTGGAATGTTTGGCCGTCAAGCCGATTGGAAGCCACAAGAATGGTGGTTCCTGTGTCGACCCTGTTCACACCACTAAAGGAACGACCTGATTTACCACCCATTCAGTATGAACCAGTTCTGTGTAGCAGGGCGACTTGCAGAGCAGTTTTAAATCCTTTATGGTAAGTAAATATTTCCTGAATGAGTATGTATCTATGCTATCCCAAGTTAACGTGCCAAAATATTAAGATGGAAAATGTTTCAGTGGCATTTTAACTTTAATCCAAAGTAAATCGTAAAACAGTGCTGAAACATGTTTTTATTATTCATTATTCCAAATGATTAACTCTGGCATCACTCAGAAAAAAATGTTTATTAATTTCCAGTTTAATCTGTAATTATGCAAATATTGTTTGCAATGTATGACTAGTTTCATTGTAGTTAACTAGAAGATTATTATTGGTATGATATTAAATATTTGCCCATTCTTTCTTTTCCAGTCAAGTGGATTATAAAGCAAAGCTGTGGGCTTGTAATTTCTGTTATCAGAGAAATCAGGTATTAAATTCAAAGCACTCTGGTATTTCAAATTTATACATTTAATGTATAGGCACAGTTTGCTTTTTAATTAACATAGTTTAAATTGCTGTTCGTATCTGTTAATTTCAGTTTCCACCTACATACGCTGGGATTTCAGAGATGAACCAACCGGCTGAGCTTCTTCCTCAGTTTTCCACAATTGAATATGTAGTACAGGTATCTCGCTTGTTTAAAGACAGATAATCAGAGTACTGTTGCTTTTTTTCTGGTAAACTTATGGTCACTCAGAATAATAAATATTACACTGCAATGCCAGTCTATTTATCAAAAATTTACCATTTTTTAGAATAGATATAGCTTTGTGAAATGTTGACTAAAAAAAAAAAAAAAAACACTACTTTATTGACACCTCATCTTTACCAGTTTTGCTTTCATTTTTCAGCGTGGACCCCAAATGCCTTTAATTTTTCTCTATGTGATTGATACCTGCATGGAAGATGAGGATTTACAGGCACTTAAAGAGTCTTTGCAGATGTCCCTCAGTCTTTTACCACCGACTGCTTTGGTGGGACTCATTACCTTTGGCAGAATGGTACAGGTCCATGAACTGGGTTGTGAAGGAATTTCTAAGAGTTACGTTTTCAGAGGAACAAAAGATCTAAGTGCGAAACAACTCCAGGTTAGTAACACTGAAGACAATTGATTGTTTTATCTTGCCAGTCACCATTTTTTTAAAGATTGTATTGTAATTTGTTCTATTTCTAGGAAATGTTGGGCTTGACTAAACAAGCTGCAGCACAGGCAGGTCGAGGACCTCAGGTACAACAGCCACCCCCCTCCAACAGGTAACCTGTGTGTATTGTTTTGCAGTTTGATCTGTCATGTTTGGGTTGTTAAGTGCATGGCTTCAGGTGAATTTAAAATTAAATGTAGAGACAGAAGCTGCGTGGTAATGTTTGGCAAATTAAATCAGGTTCATGTGCTTTAAACTGAAGAAAGACTTATTGTATTGTAATTTTTGTTTAGGTTTTTGCAGCCTGTGCAGAAAATTGACATGAACTTAACAGACCTTTTGGGAGAGCTGCAGCGTGATCCATGGCCAGTAACACAAGGGAAAAGACCCTTGCGATCTTTAGGGGTCGCACTTTCCATTGCTGTTGGCTTGCTGGAGGTAATGGTCTTTATTTGGTTTTTGGTCACCTTAGGTTGAGGTCCTAATTTCAAGAAATAGTATGAACATTGATATATAGTCTAAAGCACCCGTTGTTAATCCAG